>NW_026925711.1:0-105249 GCF_032062105.1 Saccostrea cuccullata
AAAGGAAATAATAATAAATTATTTATTTCTATTTCTTCCTATCTAAGCACTACTGTGAGTCGCATTGTGGACACCTAGCGACATTTGACGATCTCTCTACAATGGACCGAATACTTCATTATGTCACCTCTCATCATACCGCCCTTCATGGTAATTTTTTGGGTGTTAATTTATTCCTTTGTTTGTGATCATCCCTATAAGAAGATAAATAATTAGGAGTCGAAAATTGCAATTTATGCGTCAACATTTTGGTAAATGTTCATTAAATGTTGAATTTCAAGAATCATGATCTCCTGTTTAAGAAATATAAACAATACACGACCCTTATTGCTATGAAAATAACAATATCTTATTTTCCCCTGAAGAAATATAGTTACAATCCAAATATTCTTTTATAATTTAACAAATTACCCTCACTACGTACTTAAATTTACAGTTTTGGTGATAAATCTTAGAGATACATATAGCACTGTGTCTGTACATTAAGTTAAAATCAGCATATCGTAAAATTACATTACCCATAGTATCTATGTTTGTAGGACACCATGTCTCGTTGACACGAACTGAACTGTACGTTGATGCTATCGACCCGGCCCACAATAACCGCTGGATTTGGGAGTCTAACCTTCAGTCAGTTCCCTCCAGCATGTTTCACACCATCAGCTCTCATCAGCTGACGTACTGCGCCGCTACAACAGCTGCTCTAGGGAAGCTGCTGGCCGTGGACTGCTCAGCCCAGTACCTACCTCTCTGTCAGGCAACACAGCAACACAAATAATAATGTCCTCTTTGTTTTTTTCTAAATTATATCTATTAGTTTGCAAATAAATGAGTAGCTGTTCCTTGTTTTGGTCTTACGTGAGAGCAATGAACTCTTCACACGATTTTCTTCAAATTAACATGCATGCAATTTTTTTTTTTTGGGGGGGGGGGGAGGGGTGCTAGTGTTACTGAACACAAAACTTAGTCCATTGTATTTATACAACTAAACTCATGATACATAGACAGAGATTTAGAAAAAAATATTATTTCCGAAACATTTGGCGGGATTACTGTAAATAAACTTTTATTCGCATCATCATTTATTCATGATTCGTCAGTTTGAAATCAATCCAAGACGATAAATTTTCGCGATTGATGAAACATTCAATACGAATACAAAGCAAAATGAATAGCTTGCGGCCATTGATATTAGCGAACAAATGCAGGTAGGAACACTCACAGATATTTTTCGCACGCAAATAAATCTTGTTTTACAGTAATTTTGCCGATATTATTACTTACACTAGCTACATATCATACTGTCAATTTGAGAAAAAGCATTATCGGTATCTTGAGATAATTTCGAATGGAAAATCGTATTGAAAATCTTATGAAAGTTTCCATGTTATGACCGCAACTACAAGTAAACCATTAAATTATTCTTTAGGCTTTTAAACGTTCAATAACTTGTTAACATTCCTGTTAGTAATGACGTCGCAAAATACGCTCAATTTAATTTTGGTCGGGTTAGGTCCAAAATATTTTTTTTTTAATAGTTTTCATTGAAATTTCGAATATCAGTTCAGCGAGAGCATGCTCTACTTTACATATCAACAATTTCTTGAACGTGGTATGTTATTAACAAACAAATTGATGAAACAAGAATATCAGTAATCTATTTTAAAGTAATTATTTCGTAAGATCTATGGGCAATAGAATGACCTTGTCTGCAATTACAATCTATCATTGAACCAAATGCTGACTGACATTTTTTCATACTAATTACTGGGCCATTGTTAACACACTGCATTGTCGACGGATTGGCGGGGAGTGCGCGTCGAGTGCGACCGGTCGGTGGGGAAAGCTTGCTCCTTCGTGGTACTAATGGTCTCACCTCTGAAGTTTTAGAAGTCTGTGTTTGCTCTACTCCTACTTTGTAGTGTTTAATGGACATTTGATCTTGCAAACTGTTCCTTATCGCCACATATTTCATTCAAGTATATTGCAATACGTAAGAAACCTTATTTAACATAATTATGTCTCGGTAAAAGAAATTGCTTAACGTCAGCTTCTGTAGGCTAAACAATGCCCCAACAACTCTCAACCAACTGGGAACTAAAATCCCTGTCGTATTAAAGGGTTTAATAGTATCCCTTTGAGAAAGATAAACGCTCTATAAATGAATACACATGAGAATCAAGACTGTAACTGGTGTGCAAGGGAGATGATCAGAATTTTTATTTTCACTTTTGGGGGTACCGTGATATGAATTTCAATAACTCAAGATTATTATGTCAAAATCACGCAGGATAAATTCTTGATAAGAACTGGAAAATATAATATGTTCAAAATAATAGTTATACTTCACCTCAAAAGTCTACTATGCTTTTCTTTTTCCTTTCAGTATATTATTTCAGCAAAAGTCAAAAATTTTGAATTATTTAATGGTACATTCAAGAAATTACAAAACATGCACGCTTTCATCGTTGCGAATCGTATCTATTTTTATTTTCCCCAGCTGGTATATTGATTTCTACATCTGAAAAAAAGAAGTAAATTAGTAATTAGTAAGGAGTAAATTAATTTACTTTTCGTTTTTTTTTCTTTCAAAATGGCTATGTAACAAAAACTCAACAAAACTGATTCAATATTTTCATAGAATTATGGTATTTAAGCGGAAAACTGTTTATTATCGCAACATTATAAACACATCACAAATAACATTTACACAAAAGAAATAGGAATGGTCTTAGAACAGAACACTGAGGAACTCCAACATTTACTGTTTCAAATAGCTATATTTTATAGTTCATGCATAGCAAAGCTATACCCTGGGGTATAGTTTTTGCTATCCACTCTCGGAAAATTTTCATGCTATATTTGCCTCCAATTTTGATTTATTGACTGATGATGTCATAATGACTTCAGTAGCATTGTGACGTCAGCAGGATTTCAGATTATTCTTGCAGTATTATCTTACACCAAAAAATTCAAACCTCAGATATTATAATATACATCAGTTTAATAAAACGCTTATCTACTGTTTGTGAGTGGGATAGCTCTTTTATCAAACCCTTGACAGGGACTATTCCCCTCGGGAAAGCCCTCGGAGAAAAGTTCCCTGTCGCGGGTTTGATAAAAGAACCATACCACTCACAACCAGTGGATAAGTGTAAACCATCTGTTACATGTACAACATTTTGTTGTCTATCAGACACTGGTGTATGTTTAAGGATGAGGGCGTGTGTTTGTGTGTAAGGGATGAGTGAGAGTGTGGGGGAGAGGGTGTTTGTGGATGTGTGGGTGAGGGTGTGTGCAATCCGCTAAATACTTACATATCAGGAACATTTTTACAAATGACGCTCACTGCATGTTTCTGAAAAGCCGGGTCATTGTTTATCCTCCATTGAAAAGAGGAAGTGTTTTCCATTTCTACACTAGTCACTTCCATGTCTGGCGTAGTAGAAGGGACAGTGTTTACAGCATTCATGTCACTTATGCCTGGTGTAGTAAGGTCAGTGTTTACAGCATTCATGTCACTTATGCCTGGTGTAGTAAGGTCAGTGTTTACAGCATTCATGTCACTTATGCCTGGTGTAGTAAGGCCAGTGTTTACAGCATTCATGTCACTTATGCCTGGTGTAGTAAGGTCGGTGTTTACAGCATTCATGTCACTTATGCCTGGTGTAGTAAGGTCAGTGTTTACAGCATTCATGTCACTTATGCCTAGTGTAGTAAGGTCAGTGTTTACAGCATTCATGTCACTTATGCCTAGTGTAGTTAGGTCAGTGTTTTCTTTTTCTGCAGTACTGATGTGACTTATTCCTGGAGTAAGCGAAGGAACAATGTTTACAGCATTGCTGTAACTTAAGGTTTTTGTTGTAAGTTGAGTATAATCATTTTCTATGACAAAATTGTCACTTGGCCCAGTAGAATTGGCAGTTTTCTCTTCCTTCATGTTTATACGGACAATTAATATTAGAGATAAATTCATATTATCATCTTTGCTTTCTATACCAAGAGGTTCTATGGAACCCCTAAAGCTTATCTTTGACGCGATAGGTGCCAAGCGTGCAATTACAAAAAGATTGAAAAGAATGTATACAGCGATAAGTGTAGTGTACTTTGAATCCAGTTCTTTAGGTACCTAAAAAACATTAAAACAAAAAACGTTTCTGTTAAATCCATGTTTTACCTCACAATTCCGTATTCTTATGTGAAAGTTGTCAATGAGTGGTGAAATGCAATAAATGGTGAAATGACAAATGTTGGCAGAAAATAGCAAATGAATGAATTAAGCCGCATCTTATATCAATTTTGACGTATTTATATAAAACAATTACAAATAAAGAAAGATATAACTTAGAGACACTTAAAATATATTGATACTGTGAAATCAATTATTTTCGGGGGTGGGGGTAATTTTCGTGCTTTTTGAGGTATTAAGAGACCCACGAATTTATGTCCACCATGATATGTTTGCAGTAAATCGTTGACCTATGAAAAATGTGTGATTTTACCGTAAACTGCTGTTACATGTATACTGAGCTGAAATCAGCAAGCATGGAGCAACTAGTTAACCAGAAGTCTCTGTCGAGCTCTCCTGGTTTGTTCTTATAACAAAGGAAGAGATAAGTAGCAGTTGCGTGGACTTGAAACTTTACAACAGCAATCAATAGAATAATGATCCTTGATTAAGTCTCTTGTGTGGAAAGATTGAAATAAGACCACAATTGTAGGAATGACCTTTTCAAAGAAGATGATGGGCGTATAAGGCGGGCAGAATGCCTATAGCGCGACAGATAAGAAGGGAAAAAAATTAATCTGAATTATATCCAAATTTTATATAATATCTCATCTAAAATTAAAGTATACTTAATGTAAATTCTCTATAATTTGCAAAAATGTCACAAAAACTGAAATTATTTGCCTATGAAAAAGCATACACAGACTTAAAAGAACAAAAACGATAATTTTTTTCATACTTTAACAAATTTTTTTTCAATGTGAGTGGGTATTCGCTCCATTTTTTGGAAAGATAATCCTAAAAGTTTGCGATAAAAGACCCACTATACCTTAAAAACTCACTTTCATGACAAAACATTCGCATCTTTCCTATAAGTACTTTAAGTCCATTAAGTTAAGGGTCATATCACAAACATGATTTAAATGCCAATACAACACATGAGCCATGTAGCATAGTGGTTAGTCTCAAAGCAGTCTGATACTACGGTAATTTATTGCTTGGGGTTCGAATCCAACGAATACCATGGAATGTTTTTATGAATGAAATTTTTAAAGTGATTTACTTTTTCTCGGAAAATATAATTTTTTTTTCTCAAAATTTCATAAATTTCAATATTTACATATCAAATGTGATTTCTTAATATCTGATGCTATAGGCATTCTGCCCGCCTTATCCGCCCATCTTCTTTCAAAGACATTTCCATTTTAGTTACCTTGGTTACATCATTTGTCAAAATAAAAACAATTAAGACGATTATGTATCTGAGTGTAGTTTACTTGAATGCCGCATTACATTAAAATCAGACAAAAACTGTATTAGGAGTAGTATTTTAAAAGTATTTCACAGAAAATCCTATTTTTGGTAACCAATTGCAAGATAACTTTGTTCATCTAAATCAGAATTTGATTTACAGAGTTATGCGTCGTAGTGTAGTTTACTTGTGTGCCAAGTTATATTGATATTAGACTAAAACTGAAAGAGGAGTAACATTTTGATTGATTGATTGATTTTGTGTATGTATGTGTGTGTATTGTTTAACGTTCCTCCCCTCGAGAATTTTTCACTCATACTTGGAGACACAGCCATTTGCTAAATATCCCTCCCTGCTCAAAGGCCGTGAGTGCCGAGCATAGGCTTAAATTTTGCAGCCCTTAACCGGCAATGGTGACGTCTCCATATCAGTGAAATATTCTGGAGAGGGACGTTAAACAGTATACAATCAATCAATCACAGCCATTTGCCGGTGGGGAGCTACAGAAAACATTTTGAACCTAGACATTTAAGGATGCAGGCATTACCTGTAATTCATAATGTTAAAATGATGAATGTGCATAATTGCTACGAGGAGATGAATCCTTATCTTGACAGGAATACAAAAGAAAAAAGTAGTTGGTATTTTAAAAAAAAATGTCGTTGGGATACGGGTCGTTTATAGTAAAAAAAATGTTCTTGTTCTTCTATGTATATGTTTATATATATATTTGTAAAATTTGCAAATGTTGAATGGCTATAATCAGATTTTTTGTGTAGGAGATGGATATCAAAGCTTGTGGAACTTGCCCAATCCCTTTAACATAATTTTTCGATAAAATACGTTCAAAACAAAAAAAATCGATTAATAAAATATGTATTTTTAAATACAGTTTTTGGGGTACAAATACACTGGATCAATCCTTTTCTAAGAACATAAAATAACACGGAACCAAATTGTTATTTCTTAAACAAAGTGTTGCAAGATGCATGGTATTTCAATTTCAAGCTTCGATTTGAGATTTTTTAGTTATCCTTCCTGACTGGGGATCGGATGTTCTTTAAGTGGTTTTTGATTGATAGCTGTATTCAAAAGTAAACAAGATCGAGTTTCAAGGGCATATTAAGGTAGAAATATAAGTATTAAAGCAATTTGAGCTGCATGTTTGACATCAGAAAATTTTAACGAATTTTATATTATGTCTGACAAATAAATCATTTATAAACTTCTGTTGCTCATACTTGCGATGGAAATTTTTCTGTTATCATTCATTGAAGCAAATTTGAATTATTGTTGACCTGTACAATAATTATTTCAAATATAAATCTGTATATTTAGTTGTACAGAACTGAAACATTTTTAAACTTTATTTTGGTTTTATTGGTCAAAAGGGTTTAAATTACTATCAAATTAATCATAAAAGCACATGTTAACAGCAAAATTAAATTCTCAAAGATACAGCTCATATTGCTTTAAACAGAAAGATTATACCGGTATTGCTGTTACCAGTTGTCATAATTTTAGATCCAACAAAATTAATTTTATATACTGTGACATACCTTTCTGACAGCCGTTTATACCAGCTATGCTATCATGCAACAAAACAAATGTTTTCGTGTAAGTGAACAAATTGCAAATTAAAATTAATTTAAGGAAAAATCATTGATTTATCTAGCAATCTCTAGTATAGTCTACCTCAGTAGGCGTTTTTTTTATCCTCTAATATTCTAGCAAATGTGCGGTGGGCATTGATAAGAAATTGCACTTAAGGATATCCATCCTCAGCCACGAAGGATAACTCTTAAAATTATTATTTACTCTATAAGTATCAATATGAAAGCTTTGCGTACAACAGCTGTACAAAAAACTTTCATTTTGTGAATATACGATTAAAGTTTTTTTGGGGGGTGCATTATGAAGGTCTTGTAAAAAAAATTACACGTTCAGTCTATAAAAGAAAATAATAAATTTTCATGAATGTAGCCTTAGATGCCAATGATTTTTATTGAAATTATAAGGGAACCAAGGGATACATTATAGCTTGTATTGATTGAAATAGGTTTCTGCACTATGTATATAAAAACTGAATGAAATCAAAGTCTTAGAATGCCGAATAATTATTTTTAAAAATCATGACAATTTCTTTGAAAACCTGGATAGCTCTAGGTTTAAACCTAAAAAATATTCTTCGAACAATTTTCAATTAGAAAATTCATAGTTAATAAATCTATTTTTCTTTTCCTGTATATATAATGAGAAATTTGATATTTTTTATGGAACACCGTAGCTGCCTTATGTGGAGAACATTCATTATATGATGGTACTTTGTCATTATATGATGGTATTTGTCTTTATATGATTGTATTTTGTCTTTATATGATGGTATTTTGTCTTTATATGATGGTATTTTGTCTTTATATGATGGTATTTTATCATTGTATGATGGTATTTTGTCTTTATATGATGGTATTTTGTCATTATATGATGGTATTTTGTCATTATATATATATATATATATATATATATATATATATATATATATATATATATATATATATATATATATATATATATATATATATATATATATATATATATATATATATATATATAAAGCTTTTGATGTCTTGTATTCCTATTCCTGGAGATAAATACCAACCACAAAATATTGTTTACGCATGGTCTCTTTAAGATACATTATCGAACAAAAGAAATTTTATAACATATTATTTCTTCCGCTTTATAAATTTAAGCAAACAACGTCAGACAAGACTTTTAGGAAAGCTAATACTTGTAAAGATCCAACATTTATTTGCAGTATATAGTTTTGATTCAGTTTAAACTTAATTTTTTGGAAATTCTCAGGGCCAAATATGATAGGGAGTGAACCGAGTTCTTTTTAATCGACGATAAAATATTGATTATGAGATAATTTCTTCAATTGCATATAAAAACATCTCTGTAAAACAATATTAAAGATATTTTAATTGTGGTCTGCTTATATATATATATATATATATATATATATATATATATATATATATATATATATATATATATATATATATATATATATATATATATAAAATGAGTCGCTATAATTTTAATATTTGATAATTGTTCGACATTACTGTCGTTTTTTTTTTAATACAATAAGCTTTGACTAAAATGCAATTAAAAATATACTTTACATTCAAATGGGGATATAATCATTTTTATTAACATTACGTACTCTTTCGAAACAAACACATATCTAGCAGAACAGAAACAGATAAAATGACCAGATAATTGCATCAATGAAAAGTACACACCTGTTAATCAGATCTAACGGGGGAGGAACGCCATTGATAAAGAGCAATCAATGACTCCACACAAAAAGTTAAGACCTTGCTGAAGATAAAGAAGTGTCGACTAGAATTTAAAAAACAAAAATAAATGATTTCCGTTTGCTTGATTTCCTCAAGCACACACACATTTATACCTGTGTTAAATAATTTGAGAAGATGTATAATAATAAATAGATTGAATTTCTTGAAGCATAGAAGGGAGACTGCATTATATGTACCGGTACAATTCTTTTCAATCCATTTCTGAGATTATGATATAATCATAATGTTTATTCTTAAAGAAGTTGGGCGTATAAGGCGGGCAGAATGCCTATAGCACGACAGATAAGAAGTGAAAAAAATAATCTCAATTATATCCTAATTTTATGACATATCTCCTCTAATAATTTAATTTCATTTGTATCAAGCAATTTCATTGGCTGAATCATTCAGAGTAACATATAATATTTTGTATAACATAACTTGCCTACGTCACAATGCGTTACGTCAAAAACGTATTACTCCGCTTGACGTTACTTTTAAAATAATGCTCAATTTGAAGCCGTTTTACGGAGGAAATATTATCTCATTGTCTACACTGAAATTAAATTATAAGGAATGAAGCTAATTTCAACTTATGTTATCCGATATAACAAAACTTGGGGCAGTTTACGCTTTGTTATAAACCGCTTCGCGGTTTATAAAGCGTAAACTGCCCCAAGTTATGTTATATCGGATAACATAAGTTGAAATTAGCTTCATTTCTTAAATATTAAAGTATACTTAATGTAAAATCTCTATAATTTACAAAAATCTCACGAAAACTGAAAATATATGCCTATGAAAAAGCATACACAGACTTAAAAGAACAAAAACAATCATTTTTTCATACTTTTACAATATTTTTCAATGTGAGTGTATCTTCGCTCCATTTTTGGAAAGATAATTCTAAAAGTTTGCGGTAAAATACATATTTTTTTGTTTACAAAAAAATGGAGAGAAGACCCACTATACCTTAAAAACACACTTTCATGACAAAACATTTGCATCTTTCCGAGAAATACTTCAAGTCCATTAAGTCAAGGGTCATATCACAAATATGATCTAAATGCCAATACAACATATGAGCCATGCAGCATAGTGGTTAGCGCGTTAGTCTCAAAGCAGTCTCAGTCTGATACATCGGTATTTTATTGCTGGGGGTTCGAATCCCACGATTACCATGGACTATTTTTATGAATGAAAATTTTTAAAGAGATTCATTTTTTCTCAGAAAATGTTTTTTTCCTCATAATTTCATAAATTTCAATAATGAGCTGTAAATATAGATGCTCAATTTACATATCAAATGTGATTTCTTAATATCTGACGCTATAGGCATTCCGCCCGACTTGTCCGCCCATCTTCTTTTGTTCAGTGATATTTAATATGAATATGTATACTTAAAATCAATAAATCTATTTCTAAAATGTTAAATTGGATCACAGTTAATCTGTTACATGTATTTCAAATGCATGTTTTATTAAATATGAACTACATGACTGTGTATATTATAAAACCCCCACCCCAACCCCAAAAAAGGGTAGTTGAAATTGATAGCTAAAATTGATTTTGTTTAACAATATATATATTAGTATCTGGTCACTAAATTTAATTAAAGGTAATTAATGTTATAGTATCATCATAGAAGTTATCATAATATGATAGTTCGTTTTAAAGGTATACTTGGACACAGATTTGAAGTAAATTTTTTCTCTATAATATTACCACTTATATATTTTAATAGCATTTCACACAAAAATTAATCAAAAATCTTATTTCATTTAAAAGTTATTAAAGCTTCAAATTTTTTGGCGTGTTTGATTGACATCTTTTTCATAAAGGACGTATATGCTGGATATGCTCGGGAAAAGCGTGCATCGCCATGCAGAATCATCAAATCGAGGAAAAACATTTTTTTTTGTGACGTCTGTTCAATGAAGAAACAATATGACTGACAAATCAACCAGTCAGCTCAATGAGTAGCACTTTATGCATTTATGGGTTACTTATATAAAATACTACATGTGTTTTACGAAAAGGCTAGTTTTTTGGAGTTGAACTATGTTCAATCTCCCAAGGTCGTCAGGCAGTTTCTAGCGCAGTAATTTTACAATGAATTTCATAGCGGTCGTCGTGGTGTTTCTGTGTCGACCAATTTACTCCCCTGTGATATTCAATACAAGCTCGTATAATAGTCCATCCCATTTTTCTGAATTAATCTAATTTTTATAAATGATTTGAAAGTAAATGAAATAGAATTTTATTTAACTTAAATTGAATAGCATATTTTTGTCAACTCTCTTGAGAAATGACACATAAATTTGATTTCCGTATGAAAAAAAAGTCCCACAACGCTCCATTACAAAAAGTGCGAGGTACGTACCCAAGGAGTAAGAACTGGTCTAACTGATTTAACAATGGCGCGATTGTCTAAATATAGAGATGTAAACAAAAATGTAAGGTCAAAGGGACGCTAAGGTTTAAAGCAACTTCTTTCAATTTGTTTCAGAAATAAAGATACAGAACAACGTTTCTCTTAAAAAAAAATACCACGGAAAATATCACTGTCGGGCATTTATTTGTTCTGACTTGTGGAATGATCTGTTAGACTGGAAAAATTTTGTCAGACCAGATACAAGCAACTTATTTTTTTATTTTTTTTTTTTTTACGTTGGTAAAGGGAAAAAATGATAGCATAAAAGTTGATATACGACCTCACAATTTCATATATGACTTTAATTTTGCATCCTTAATCAGGTTAATTTCATAAAATTTATCAGCATTTAGTTGGTTACGTGTACAACACCAGAACTAAACTTGAAAAATGTTTGTGTACATGTTTTGCAGTAATACCTTTTAAAATGTGTCATTTGATTTTATAACATAATTAAAACAGTTGATAAAAATTGCCTTAAAATTGAGATCATCTAAAAAATTCTATTTATGTACAATTGCCAATGCCAATTTATTTGAATTAATAATTTATTTATGGCACTTCTCGTTCATTATTATTTTCTTGTATTGTTGTAATTCCAACTCACAGTTATTATAAAATCGCAGTATTTCAAGAAACCGCCTTCACTCTCCATTTTCATAAACAAGACATTTAGGTATGTTGCACTTTGCCACTAATGTGACTTTAATTATAGAACGTACTTGTAATTAATAATGTAATAATTGATCTTGAAATCCATAAAATTATTAATAAACAACTTATTATCTGTATCAAAAATTCAAAACAGAATGAACCCGAATTATGAATATGATTAATATGTAAACCGTGCATGATTACATAATATATGGCGCAATTGATTACATAATATATCAAAAGTTCTTGTGGTCTGAAACCGCCAAAAACGACTAAAACACATTAAAAACTGAAAAAAAAAAATGAAACTGGACAACCTTAATAAAAGGAAAAGGTGGAGGGATGGAGGCGGCTTAAAATAATTTGAAACTATTCAATATACATGTACTTTTCACGGCGTCTTAAACGAAACTGAATTGCGACGCTATCTGGACGACCGGGTCCAGCTTTTTACCGCGCACGATTTTCATTGGGCGTATACTAAATGTTTTCATTCCCACGAATCGCTTGCATCTGCCTCTCCTAATTTGTACACGGCAAAAACTTTCCAGCGATATGTCAAGCGCGATAACTCTTACACGCAGAGTTACACGCATTTCCAATGTACATAAAATATTTTAAGTAAAACTTAAAATTCTATTTATGCAGCAATTTTGTGTTACTAGCTATTTGGTCCAACGCACTTCGTGCAAATGTCAATTATAAGCGAACTTCATATAGAAGGAAGTTCTTAACAACAATTATAAGGAATATTTAGTTGTGGAAACAGTGAAAGAATATGTTAGAACATGGGTACCTGTAAAGTGCGAAACGAAATAGAAACGAAACGAAACGAACTGAAACGAAACGAAATCTGCCGAAACGAAACGAAATCTACCGAAACGAAACGAAACCTACCGAAACGAAACGAAATCACAACGAAATGAAACCTGCCGAAACGAAACGAAACAAAACTATCAAAATGTTTGGGTTTTTTTTTTTCAAATCAAGATACATGTATATAATTATATATGTGTAACAGCATGTGGACTTTTTTTTTACTTCAAATAAAATTCATAAATATAGTGCAAGCACTTGTTAATATAAAATTTTAAATCATTGGTAAATTATGCTCCCTTCTCAGTCTAATGATGTACATGTATGTACATGTTTACCAGCTGCAAATATGCACGAGCGTACTATGCATATATAATTTCAGTATGTGTAGTTTATTCTAATTTTTATATCTTGGTTACTCGTCCTTACTTATCTAGATACAACATATCTATCAAAATTGATGTTGTTACTTGTAAAGGCTCGTTTATGTACGGGTCGAAATAAAGTCACTGTACTGTTGTATTGCGAATGTCTTAAACATAGGATAAACCAGCGACTTAGAGTATTTAGTAATCCATTCCGAGGTGTCTGATTACGTTATACGTGTATACTACAACCGAAATCTTGTGTATCCTTTCTACGTACATACACTGATACAGTCTTATTTTTATCGAGGTAATTTTAGAGGAAGAAATGAGAGTGGTTTGCAATAAAGAGGCTCCATAAGAGACGTCGAAAACGTTTTAACTGACAACAAAAAAAGTCTCTCAAAGCAAACAATGTCAATTTTAAGTACATAAATTATTCAGTAAGATATTAATGAAATATAACATATGCGTTGGAAGGGGGGGTCTTTTTTTTGCAAAGATATGTATTATATAGGCATTTACCTTTTTGTTGGTTACCCCCCTCCCCCCCCTTTTAATATCCTTCCGACGCGTACGCATATGTATGAGCTTGAAGCGAGCGAAGCGTGTGGTGCTTGAACTATATAAATTTCATATGAAGTAAAAATGGACTACTATAGTATATAATCATTCTGAAAGTTTTGTTTCGTTTCGTTTCGTTAGGTTTCGTTTCATTTCGTTGTGATTTCGTTTCGTTTCAGTAGGTTTCGTTTCGTTTCGGTAGATTTCCTTTCGTTTCGGCAGATTTCGTTTCGTTTCAGTTCGTTTCGTTTCGTTTCTATTTTGTTTCGCACTTTACAGGTACCCGTTAGAACATACGGTTATTAAAAATTTTGATGTAACTGTTTAAAATCAAGGAAAAAATAAATCGAGAAACAACTAGCACAGTGCACTTTTTTGTGCGCAATAAATTATGTATACAGGGAAATTTTCGCCCCCGTTTTATTTTCGCCCCTTTCGCCCTTTCCTCATTTGGGCGAATTTAAAACGGGGAGAATTCAAATAATACTGTATAATTTCTATTGGGCGAATTTAAAACGGGACTAAATTGTTTGCAAGTCTGAAAGGGCGAAAATAACCCTGTATACAGTATGCAGTTTTTTTTTCAAAGGATGGCACTGTTACTAGCTCTCTTGTCTGTTAAAATCTTATTTATATGGACACTTCCGTACGAGTATCATGTGATCCATATTTTGTAAACTGGGTCTTGATATTGAGAGGACTAAGTTTATTCATCACACTTCTTTGATATTACCCTTACCGAAAATATTGCCTTCCTGCAAATATTTGCTGCAAGTCTGCAGCAAACATTGCTGCAAGCTTGCAGCAGACATTGCTGCAAGCTTGCGGCAATGAAGCCAAAGAAATCATGACAGTCTATATAAAGACTTGGTGTTTGCAGCAAGTTAGCGGCAAGTCTGCAGCAAGCTTGCTGCAAACATTTTACCATGCAAATGAGGTTTGCTGCAAGTCTGCAGCAAACATTGGATTTCCCAAATATGGCAACCTTGCTGCAAGCTTGCGGCAAACATTGCTGCAAGCCTGCCGCAAACATTGCTGCAAGCTTGCGGCAAACATTGCTGCTAACTTGCAGCAACAATATCCTTATGGTTTTGGCACATTCCTGTGTACAAGCAGCAAGTTCGCAGAAAACTTTTGTCTGACCTAAATTTTAGAGAAAAACCACCACGTTTCTGAAATGATGCAATTTTATGGAATTTATGTTTCTAAACAAAGTTTTCATACGTGAAAAAACAAAAAACAAAGTGCATGCTAGATTTTTATATGAACAGAATTTTACATATGATTTTTAATTGAATATTACTGTGATTACATAGTTACTTATTAATTTGAAAACATTGAACTGATTTGGGTCCATTAATACATTTAAGAAGAATACATGTGTGATACATGTATTTCAAAGAGGACTGAAATTCATAATAAATAAGTTTAGATTTGACCCAGCGTTTAAACCAGTAACTCAAACGTGCTTTTAAGAAATATTCTTTCAAATATTAAAATAAATCAAAATCATTTCTTACCAATTAGATATCATGGATGCCAGTGAACACCTACATCCAGAGTTTGGCACTTTTCATTATTCAAAATGGTGTATATTCCTGACAAAATACTGAAACATGTACAACCTCAATTCAAACATTTCAAAATGGCCAGTTCTGTGTTGACCCAGTACAATCTGCATTTCATTGGTTGATTTTACTTGTTTACTGTTCTTGCGAACTTCCTGCAAACATTCAAATAATGAAATTTTCTTGCGAACTTGCTGCTAACATTAAATTGGCGCATATGTTTCTTGCAATGTTCCTGCAAACATGTTGGGTTCCTGCGAATTTGCTGCAAGCTTGCAGCAATTGCTGCAGTGTTTGCCGCAAGATCGCATTCATTCTGACTTTGTGATCAGAATATGAATTTCAGAAAATACTAGTGAAAATAAGTTGTTTGATATCCTAATATGTTTCCGCAATAAATTATATAACAATGAATTAGCCGAGGTTTATTTTCTTATGAATATACAGATAATTGGGCTCAATTGTATATTACTTTCATTTACATGTAATTGGAACAAAATACACTGGCTCTCCACCCCCTGTCCGACATGGGACCATGAAAGTTAGATAGTGAAGCTAAAATTGATTCAGTCTCATTATTGCTTATTCCTGTAGTAAAACAAGTTTGGGACGTGACACAGAAAAGATCCCTTGCTGCTGTATGGCCCCTAAGTGCTGAGCATAGGACAGAATTTGCAGATCTCAACCGGCAAATGGTGGCGTCTCCATATGAGTAAAAAAATTCTCATGAGGGACATTAAACAACAATCAATCCTTTGGTGTGTGAGACTGTGATCAACAGTGAACTCGTCTAAGTTTAATCAATGCAGCTGCAGCTGGTGCACGGTGTTTCAAATATGATAAATATGGCCCCATTCCTGATTGCATGCTTATATCGTATATATAAATACCCCGGTATCAGGAATATTTCAGTTGATATTGATATAACATGATTTTAAATTAGGACTGACATTTTTGTTCTCATTTCGACAAGTCTAAGGACCAAAGTAGTAAAGGGGCAAAATGTTAGGTTCTTCGCTTTTTATATAGAAAAATAATAATGAGATGTTTTGATATGAAAATGCATCTAATGGCTGCCTTCCAAACACATTTTTTCTTGCATATTCACCAAACTCTGGCTAATTCTTGTGTTGATAAAAAAAAGTTTCTGAAAAGTTATAATGAAACATTGCTTTTACAGAGGAAGTTTTATATGTACCAGTTTATTTCATCAATATTTGTTTGTCATTTTTTTTGCCCCCCCCTTCCCCCGAAATATTTTGAAACGTTACTGCTTCTAGCTACTGAATGTTTTTTTTTAATACGATATCATTGCAATTATAATTAAGATCTAAAATGGGGTACTGATCATAGTTGCCTAATGTTGGGCGTTAGCCTCGGAAGACATTATCGGGAAGTTCAGAGTTGGATTGTTTTAAGTATAAACTAAACCCTCTCCCCCACACCTTCCAAATAAAAAAAAAAGTAATCAAACTTTTTAAATTGAGGGTGCACAAGCATATAATAGCTATGTATTCTATAGTATTCTATATATATATATATATATATATATATATGTGTGTGTGTGTGTGTGTGTGTGTGTGTGTGTATCCAGGGGCGTAGCATCGGGGGGGGGGGCAGGCCCCCCCCCCACTTTTTCTCCCGACATTACCTTTACTATAGAAAATGTTTACAGAAAGGAAGGTTGGCGCCCCTCATTACAGTAAAGGGTAGTGTTATTAAAAAAACATACCCAAAAAGGTTTGATGAATTGAAAGATAGTAGGTCTTGAAACAAGTTAGCCCCCCCCCCCCCCCCCCCCCCCACGAAATAGGATTTTCGACTTTGGGCAACTTTTAATTTTTTTTCAGGTAAGTAAAAAAAAATTTTCTCAGGTTGGCCCCCACTTTCAAAAACGATGCTACGCGCCTGATATCGGCAAATTACCTCCTTTAAGTCAACACAGTTGTAATTTCAGAACTACATGCTTGGAAGTCTGAACTACCTACTTACATATGTATACTATGAAACTGATACGATTAAAGTTTGGATTTTCAAATTTACAAGTCTGCAGTTACAAATTAACTAACTTACAAAATTGCATTTACAAATTTACAAGTCTGGATTTTTGAACACGATTACCCTCCATATGCATAAGCGTCGGAACCTGGGGGAAGTGGCGGTGGGGTGTGGAGGGGGGGGGGCTGTTGGCTGGGGGCTAAGACACGTTGGAAGACTTACTACCAGATAACTATAATGTTGATCATGATATTCCTAGATACTAAGTAGACAGAGTCTTTAATGCTCAGGGTAGACAATTACTAGATTTTTGCATTGCCTCCCAAGTTCGTATTTTGAATGGTCGATTTGTTGGTGATTCTGTTGGTAATTTTACTTGTTACAAACCTAATAGGGCTAGTACTGTTGACTATGCTTTGGCCGATGTGGACCTTTTCAATAATATAATTTTTTTTCAAGTATCTGATCCCATATATTTGTCAGATCATGCACAAATATCTGTATATATTCAGTGTAATAAGTCTAATAGTGAAATTATTTCTAGGTCAAGAGCTTTGCAGTCTAATATTTTGAAATGCTCTTATAAATGGGAAAATATTTCAAAACCTAAATTATTAGATGCTCTTTCTGATCCAAAAGTATTAGAACAAATTTTATCCCATGTAAATACAAATTATGAGCAAAATACACAAGGTATAGATAAAGCTACAGAAGCACTCAATTCTATTTTACAAGACTTGGCAATGAAATCATGTAAAGTCATCAACTGTAAGAAGAAAAAGGCAAAGAAAAGAAAACCATGGTTTGACAATCAGCTTAGGGATTTGAAAAAACTGTGCTAATGTTAGGAACTAAGATGAAAAATGAACCCTTCAATAAGAAAATAAGATGTGATTATTTTACTCACTGCAAAAAATGAAAAAAAATGGTAAAACAAAAAAAGTATTTTTTTGAAAAAGAATTATATGATAAATTATTGAATTGGAAAGAAACAAATCCCAAACAATATTGGGAAGTTCTTAATTCTTTTAAAAGAGATAAAAGCTTAAATAATACAGCAGATATACTAGTAAATGTTAATAAAGTTATAAACCATTGCAAGACACAAGGTTTGGGTAAAATCTATAATAAAGATTTTCAGGAAAAGATTGAAGATCACGTAACTCAATATAAAACTTTTTAGAAGAAAATCTAATTACTGACCAACCATTTACTATCAATGAAGTTAAGAAATTAATTCATAAGCTATAAAAGTGCAGGGCCAGATCTTATTCCAAATGAAATATTAAAACATAGCTCAGTGGTTACTTGTAAATCTATTGTTAAACTATTTAACTTAATATTGAATACTGGAGAATACCCATCTGCATTGAGAAAATCATTCATTATTCTCATTTATAAATCTGGAGATAAAAATGACCTAAATAATTATAGAGGTATTTCACTGCAGAACTCAGTAGCAAAACTTTTTAGTGCTACACTTAATAAAAGATTAATGGTACATTATGATAAATTATTCTCAAAACAGCAATTTGGATTTAGAACAGAACACAGAACAACAGACAGTCTTTTTGTACTTAAAACTTTAATAATGAAATATATCGTTCGAAATAAGACAAAAATATATGCATGCTTTGTAGATCTGCGCAAAGCATTTGACACAGTTTGGCATAAAGGCCTTTTATACAAATTAATGAACAATCAAATTGGACAAACACTCTTTAATGTTATTCAAAGTATGTACAGTTCATGTGAATCAGCTGTTAAATTCAAAAACAGTCATTCCAATTATTTTAAACTAGATAGAGGGGTAAAACAAGGGGACAGTCTAAGTCCAACTTTATTTAACTGTTTTATAAATGACCTACATGACACTTTTGATCAGTCATGTGATCCACTCATACTCAAACACACACATGTTTCTAGTTTAAGCTTTGCAGATGACCTTGTTCTGAGTTCAGAGACACATAATGGTTTACAGAATACACTGAACAAACTGCACAATTATTGTTTAAATTGGCAATTATCAGTGAACACTACAAAAACAAAAGTTTTAACTTTTCAAAAAGTACATAAACCAACCCCCGTTTTATATTATGATAATCACCCTCTTGAAGAAGTAAAAGAATATGATTTTCTGGGAACAATAATTGACCATAAAGGAAGTTTACACAAAGGAATACAAGAACTGTCCAAGAAGGGCTTAAAAGTAATATTCTCCTTAAGAAAATTTTTCAACAACTTTACACAACTACCTGTAAATTTGTCTTGTAAATTATTTGACACTCTTGTCCGTCCTATTTTATGCTTTAATAGTGAAGTATGGTTTATGGATGATTATCTTCCTTCATACAGAGCAATGCTCCGAGCTATAAAGAATAACAGTTCATGTGATACACTCGCTTTACAAGAAAAATCAGTTTATGAAAAAGTACATACTAGATGTTGTAAAACAGTTCTAGGAGTCAATAAGACAGCATGCAATATTTCAACTTTGTGTGAACTAGGTAGACTTCCAGTTTCTTCTTTTATTAAAACTCAAGTCATGATGTACTTTGTACGACTAAACGCTCAAAATGTAAATCCATTGATTAAAGAATCATATAATATTAATATATCTATGCATGAAGAAGGATTTTACTCATGGCATACCATGGCAATGTCTATATTTGAAGAAAATAATTTAAATAGCAATAACTTCAACAAAAAAGATGAAAAATTTGACAAAATTAGAAATTCAGTTAAAAAGAAGTTGAAGAAAAATGTACTAGATAATTATAAAGAAAAAACTATGGAAAAAATATCTAAATTTACAGAAAACTCAAAACTATACTTTTACAGTAAAATAAAACACAATGTCGATATGGAAGAGTATCTTACGCTTGAAAATAGTTTTAAGAATAGACAAATGCTAACTAAATTTTGAACAAGTGACCACTGCCTAATGATAGAAACAGGTAGACATACGAAAATACCTCGAGAACAAAGACTATGTTCTTTTTGTAATACTGTTGAAGATGAATCACATTTTTTTCTACAGTGTAGCTTGAATATACAAGCAAGGAATATACTTAAAAGCTATGTTAGATAATTGTTCTTCATTCTACCTCAAATCATCTACACAGAAACTTGAATATATACTAAGTCCAAAACTTGAAGTTATACCGGCTGTTTGCAATTTTATAAAACAATCATTAGAATTGAGAATTAAAAGGTCCACATCGGTGTAACATTTCCATATGGATATTGTATATATAATCCATTGTTCTCATTGATTTTGTTTCTTTTTCGTATTGCTTGACCCATATGGGTGTAATATGCAATAATGATTATTATTATTATTACTATAGGTTAAAAATGGGGAAAGTGGTGGTGTTTGGAAAAAAATTTGGAAGTGAAATTCGAACCTAACACCCCCCCCCAGCCCCCCTCCCCCCTGGGCCCTATGGCCATAAAGGAAATAAAAGAAAAACTGGAAAATATTTTTTTTAAAAAGTTAGAATTAAAATAAGTAATATAAAAGAAGTCGTTAGATTTTATATCTATTTAATTAATATGGAAAAGAAGAAGTTATATTAAATAAAAAAGAAAATTAAAAAGAAATTGTGGCACTGATGGCCCTCCATAGATTCTCATATTCAAAATTCGACAAACATGTAGACTTTACATTGTAGAGTTGTGATATTGTCTTTGTGTTTTATTCAGAGCGCGGAAATATAAATTCCGATAAACAAAGTTTGTTTATAACATCAAAGATACACACATTCATAATTTGAACTTTAAGTCAACACAGTTGTAATTTCAGAACTACATGCTTGGAAGTCTGAACTACCTACTTACATATATATACTATGAAACTGATACGATTAAAGTTTGGATTTACAAATTTACAAGTCTGCATTTACAAATTAACTAACTTACAAAATTGCATTTACAAATTTACAAGTCTGGATTTTTGAACACGATTACCCTCCATATGCATAAGCGTCGGAACCTGGGGGAAGGGGCGGTGGGGTGTGGAGGGGGGGCTGTTGGGTGGGGGCTAAGACACGTTGCACTATAGGTTAAAAATGGGGAAAGTGGTGGTGTTTGGAAAAAAATTTGGAAGTGAAGTTCGAACCTAACACCCCCCACCCCCCGAAGAAATAGGATTTTTATACCCGCACTTTCTAAAGAAAGTTCGGGTATATTGTTGTTACTCATGTCCGTCCGTCCGTCCGTCTGTCACACTTTTCTTCCCTGAACTCCTCCTACATTTTACACAGTAGCCTAATCATCTTTTGGGAGATGGTTGGTGGTGTCATGTAGATGTGCAGTAAGGTTTTGGAATTTTGATTTTGCTCCAGGGGGTCAAATGGGGGTCAAAAAATGATGTTTTTTTTGTGCTAAAAGCGCCGTCTTCCCTGAACTCCTCCTACATTTTACACAGTAGCCTAATCATCTTTTGGGAGATGATTGATGGTGTCATGCAGATGTGCAGTAAGGTTTTGGAATTTTGATTTTGTCCCGGGGGGTCAAATGGGGTTCGAAAAATGATGTTTTTTTATGGTAAAAGCCCCGTCTTCCCTGAACTCCTCCTACATTTTACAAAGTAGCCTAATCATCTTTAGGATGATGGTTGGTCAATGGTGGTGTCATGTAGATGTGCAGTAAGGTTTTGGAATTTTGATTTTGCCCCGGGGGGTCAAATGGGGTTCGAAAAATGACGTTTTTTATGCTAAAAGACCCGTCTTCCCTGAACTCCTCCTACATTTTACACAGTAGCCTAATTATCTTTTGGGAGATGGTTGGTGATGTCATGTAGATGTGCAGTAAGGTTTTGGAATTTTGATTTTGCCCTTGGGGGTCAAATGGGGTTTGAAAAATGCCTTTTTTTATGCTAAAAGCCCTGTCTTCCCTTTACTCCTCGTTAATTTTATTCAGAAGCCTAATCGTCTTTTAGGAAAGTTAAATATTTTGAAAATTAGGTAAAACATCAACGTCAAGGGGTAAAAAAAAGCATCGCATGCGTGGAAACATCTTGAATTCCTATAAGTAATTATTAATGTACATGTCAAATTTGAGAGTCATATCTCTTCTCAATCAAAAGTTATAAGCAAATGCAACATTTTTTAAAAGTAGGTTAGGCTTCAAGGTCAAGGTCACAGAGTCAAAGGTCATGATTTATTTGGAAAGGTCTTATCACAGGTAATCATGGGTAATAATATACGGGCATGCATTAAATAATGAATGCCTTAACTTTTCTCTTTCAAAATGATGAATTAAAAAAATTAAATTTTTTTGCAAGTAGATCAAACTTCTAGGTCACATGTAAAAAAAAAACCAAAACATGCCATTCTCACAGATAAATACTAAATTTATACATAAGTTTGTAATGAATGCCTTGTCTCTTCTCATTCAATAGACATGACCGTGATGACCAAGGTTAAATTCATTGAGACAGATAGACAGTCTGACATACAAATGTACATATTTCTATGTGAATTGGGTAAAATTGGCCCAGTGGTTCTAGAGAAGTTACAAATGTAAAAAAACATCAGATGAACAGATAGACAAAAGACTTTATATGATAAGGAAATCAGAAAAGCTCATATAAGTGTTTTGAAAGGGTTACAGTATTTGAAAAGCTGGGGTTTTTTTTCATACAGAGATATGACTTAAATATTAACATGATTTAATTTTTTATATTTTCTCTAAAATATACTTATTTGTTTGTTGTGAAAACCTCTCTTGGGAATTTTTCCCTCATATGGAGACACCACCAAATAATAATGAAGACAAGATGTGTTTATGAAATACCAATGCGCCCGTATGCAAGCCTATATTGCTTTGAAGTTTCTAAAATATATGTCAAACTCTAAGGTCAAGGTCAAAGATTCAAAGTGTTGTTATCAGAAGAAAGTCTTGTCACAAGGAATACACATGTGAAAAAAGAATTCCTTGGTTATGGTGGCAGATTTCTGCCCCTTGTGTGCAAGTTATTTTTCTATCAAATATGTCGACATGCAAGATAAATATGTCGACATGCAAGATAAATATGTTGACATGCAAGATAGTTATGTCAACATGCAACATAAATATGTTGACATGCAAGAAAATTGCAATCAAATAAATATTATAAAAAAAATCTTCAAAAATCTCAATATCGTCCACATGTGACATCAAACATGCTAGATGCTACTTATTTATGTTAACGTGCAAGATAAATATGTTGACATGCAACTTATTTATGCTGACATGCAACTTAGTTATGTTGACATGCAAGATAAATATGTCGACAAGCAACTTATTTATGTAAACATGCGACATATTTATGTCAACATGCAACTTATTTATGTCAACATGCAACTTAGTTATGTTGAAATGTGAAATAAATATGTTGACATGCAACTTATTTATGTAAACATGCGACATATTTATGTCGACATGCAACTAATAAGTTGCATGTCAACATATTTATCTCGCATTTCAACATAACCAAGTTGCATTCCGACATAAATAAGTTGCATGTTAACATAAATAAGTTGCATGTTAACATATATAAGTTGCATGTCGACATAAATAAGTTGCATGTCTACATAAATAAGTTTCTTGTTAACATGTCTAAGTTGCATGTCAACATATTTATCTTGCATGTTAACATAAATAAGTAGCATTTAGCATGTTGGATGTCACATGTGGGCAATATTTGAGATTTATGAAGATTTTTTAAGATTTTTATTTTATTGCAATTTTCTTGCATGTCATCATATTTATGTTGCATATTGACATAGCTTTGTTGCATGTCAACATATCTATCTTGCATGTCGACATATTTGATAGAAAAATAACTTGCACACAAGGGGCAGAAAAATGCCACCATACTTGGTACTTCCTGTTCAAAAGTTAATTGCCAAGGTTGGGAAAAATCTACTATTTTGGAGTCATAAAATCGATTGTAATATCAGGGAAAGGGGGTGACAAATGAAATTGGACCCCCCCCATACTGAAGCAAATAAAAAATGACTCTGGAAATCCTCCCCCGACGACCCCACTATCATTGTTTTTATTTTGTTTATTTGATTTCAGTTTTTTTTCCCTGCTTGTCAGGAAATTCTGGGCTGGAATTTTTGACTGAGATGTGAGCCCCTCTCCCCACACCCGAAAAAAAAATTCTGGATCAAGTCCATTAGCCTACAGTAACTGAATGTCACATTGACAACGGGAGATAACTTCACAATTTGGAATTTGTCTATTGTGGCAAGCGATGATCTTTGACCTTTTTTGAACTTTAACCTAATCATTTTGGTTTATTTTACTCCCACTATACTTAAACTTGTACTTACCAACTGTCATAGGTCCTGTCAACTTCATGAAATATAATCCAATTATAACACAAAATGAATTAATCCAATGCGCATCAAACTGCACCACATGCTAATGGTATTCCTTTCGGCAAACCTTGGACGGTTCCCTCGCCTTATCAGATGAAGATGAAGGAATCGGTCGAGGTGTTCCAAATTGCGCTTAATCTAAAAATATGATAATTGGGTGACGCAACCCAATGTGATGTAGAAATTTTTGTCCCCCGCTTGAAAAATGGGGGGATATTAATTTGGGTTTGTCTGTCCGTCTTTCTGTCTGTCTGTAACGCTTTCGTTTCCACACGATATCTCGAGAACCCTTTGAGCTTTTGCAATGAAATTTGCATAGCAACTCCCTATCGACTATAGAAGACCCATATTGATTTTGAGGTCAAAAGGTCAAAGGTCAAGGTCATAAATAAGCAAATTCTGTCTGTTATAACACTTTCGTTTCCACACGATATCTCGAGAACCCTTTGAACTTTTGCAATTATATTTTACATAACAACTCCCTGTGGTCTAAGGCAGACCCCTATTGATTTTGAGGTCAAAAGGTCAAAGTTCAAGGTCATAAATTTATACATTCTGTTTGTATGAAACACTATCATTTTCGGGCGATATTTCAAGAAGATTTTGAACTTTTGCTATGTAATATTATACCAAAACTTCATCTATTAGGACCTCTCTCACTCCTCTCAAAGTGCCCCGCCCCATTTGTTTTATTAGTATTTATTGTTTTTCATGTTGCTATCTTTAGCACAGGGGCATGAGGAGAGTTATTGCGTATAAAACAGGTTCTCGGCGGACGTTATGTTCTTATTACATCTATTAGAACTGTTTAATAAAGGCTAAATAAAACAAACACCGTATATTGTGTAAAATTTTGACAATACCGAACATGAATGTATACATGTATGTGACTTCATGATTGCATATAATTTGCTTCCAGGTAGAGCGACCCCGTGGTCTAGTGGTATGTCTCTTGCTTCTTCTGTGAAAGGTCCCGAGTTCGATTCCCCGACGTCTCATTAATTTTTTTTTCCCGAAATACTTTTTTTTAACTAAATAATAGTATTCAGCATGAGAAATGAAAAATTTTTGAGGAGTGGCTTGTACAAACTCATAAGATCATCATTACAGAGTGTTATATATTCCATATAAAAAGAATCTTCTATACACCTAATAAAGAATAAGCAATCGAATCTTTATATCCATATTGCCATATTTTATTTGCTTCAGTATACATGTATACATTTAATAATTCTAAAAATTCAGTCAGGGGGATCCGACTCCCCCCCCCCCTCCCCACGAACTGTGCATTGTTTACTTTTTCCCTAAGCGGGGGACACAAATTCTCTGAATTAGCTTGTCCATGTAAACATGTATAGTAGAGAACAAATTTTGAATTAATTTATAACCAATGATGTTTTAACATAACTTTTCCATCTAGCCTATTCCAAAAAAAGTATGTACCGTGTCGTGTGTTTTTGATGTCGAGGTTGGGGGGTGTAAATTTAAGAAGGTCCTATTATGAGCAAAATATTTATCAAAATCAATTAAATTCAAACTGGTAATGAACTAAGCATGCAAAATACATATGAGATTCTGAGTCAAAGGTCACATCACATGGTCACAGGGACAGAGAATTCCATATTCAATTTGACGAATACATGTAAATTAAGGCGCGTAGCATCGAATCGTTTTTGAAAGTGGGGGGCCAACCAGAGAAAACATTTTTTTTACCTTACCTGTAAAGTTGACAACCAAAAAAAAAAAGGTAAATTGTGTGTGTGTGTGTGGGGGGGGGGGGTACATGTAGTGGCCAACTTTTTTCTAGGCCAACTTCCTTTCCCTTCCAATTTTTTTTTTGCATATATCACTACATTTTTCTTCATATCACTATACTGTGGTAAGAAGTGGGTGGGTGGGGGGCAACCTTGAAATTTCAATGAACATGTTCAATAGTAATTTTAAGGCATAGTTGGGAAAAAAAGTGGGGGGGGGGCAGGTCCCCCCACTGCCCCCCCCTCCCCCCCCCCCCGTTGCTACGCCCCTGAAATTATAGAATTATTTTTACTTTCTCCATGGAACGCCGCCAAATATGGAGTGTGTATTTATAGGCAAACACCTTAGTGCGGGTATTACTGTCTCATGACAGCATCTAGTTGTGTTTGGATGTTTGTGTTTGGGACATCCCCCCTTTTGTTTTTGCTTGTCAGATTTTTTGGAAGGTATATGGTTTTTTTTTTCTTACACTTAGCCCCCCCCCCCAACACACCTTCAATTTGCTTCCGAGGCCGTTGAGTCTTGTATTTACAATGTACAGGTATTTTGTGGGTATTTATTAAGGTGAAGGTCACTTATAAGTAAAACTGTGTCATGCAGCAATCTCTAACCAGAGTTGTCGTTCGCTTCGCTATAACACCTCTGTCAACAGAGGTATATCTGGGTAGAGATTGCCCATTTAGATATTCCTGTTTTTCAAATAACCAATAACTAAACAACCCATTCCACGGATGTAGAGAGGAAATTGCACCAGGTAACTTTTTACAAAAGATTGATTCGGTAATTTCATTTATGAAAATAATTTTTTAGGAAAACCAAAAATCTACTTTCGTTTTAGGTTTGAATGATTGATTATTCACTGACAGGAGATTATAGGTATGATTTTGTAAGCACATCTAATGAAACTATTGTAATAGTTGTGCATACGTTAAATTCATGGTAAAAGTATAATTTAGAGTCATTGTATTTGTTATATCGGGAAAATATTTATGTGTAAATGAAGCTACCTAAGGACTTCAAAATACCTTGAGGGACAAACTGCTATCAAATGATGGTTTTGGAGTGTTGAAACTTCGACAAGCTTATTGTCCCCCGATTTCGCGAAAGCGAAGGGCTACCAAAACTCATTCACTTGTCCGTCTGTAAGTCTGTCTGTCACCAAATTTTAAACCTTGATCCTATCGTTTGAACAGGTTGGGCACACACCCCAAAATGGTCATTTAACCCCCGTTTGGTGGTCAATCGCTCATATCGGCGTCTTTATAACCTACCAAATGGGAGAGAAAAATCGTTTTGTTCAGTTCTCTGGAATGACGTGAAATGGCGCATAATTTCAACCCACGGGGAATAAAATATAGATATTTTTCTAAACTTTGAACGGAAAAAATCAGAATTTCAACGCGGACTTTTTTGCGCAGTGTCGTTCAAATATTTGACAAAATCGTCAAAGGTGTATGTGTAACGTTTCTGTGTTTTAACTTAAAAAAGAAAAATTCCCTCCATCTCGCGCGTAGTTTAACCTATCAATCGTGTTGATCATTTCATATTTCTGTCATTCGGGCAACTGATCAATTATCTTAACCAATTAAAAATGACGATCTTTTCCGAGTTTGGGTCAAAAGACTGATTTAACTACGGAGGCCCATTAGTGTTAATTTTCAAAATGTAAAATAAGAGGAAGGGTAAGAAATCGCTTTCATTTCGTTTATTTCGTATGCAAAGCCTGTATTTTTTACAAAAATACGATATGCACTGAATACATGATAAAATAATCGCTCGAAAACTATAATCTCGAAATGAAAAAAAAGAATAATTGCAAATGTCACTTTGTATATCTTTTATTCAAAAATATTTAATAAATATAATAGATACATCATAGATATGCATAATAAACCACAAATGTTCGCACAGAAACCGTAACTTCACCCTAAAATAAAATAAAGAATAAATGTTACATTCAAATGTAGAAAAAATGAATGTTATAGCAATAAGTGCCCACCATACCAATAAGATTCGGGGAGCTCGTGTTTAACGGGATTTGATAGAGATTTATATAGACGCAGATTGAAAGATCATTTGAAAAGTTACTTCTCTAGACTAACACCTCTTGTTTGAATATATTTTTTAACAAACTATACACAACAAAATAATTTTTCGTATTGTTTGAGCAAATAGTTCGGCCGTCACAAACAACTGTGGGTTTCGTTTTTACGAAGTTCCAAAGAAATTCCACATGGAAAATTGACTAAATTGTATTAAATGTGCGAGAACTATGTTAATTAAAATTCCCCAATGCCTAAGTAAATGCGCTATTGCTTTATTTTAATAAAAATTGGATTTGAATAAAAAAGACCACCATTTGGTGGGTAAATAAGACGCCGATAAGGGCGATTGACCACCAAACGGGGGTTAAATGACCAATTGAGGGGGGGGGGGAGGGGTGCCCAACCTGTTGAATGAGAAAACATAGGAATATCCATATTACATATGTTTGTTACCTGTGCGAAGAGCTTTTAAAATTAACAATGATTTTTGACTCATTGACTTGGAAATAAGAGTTTGACCTACTTCTGTAAAATTCAAACATTTCTGGAAATTGGTAAAACTTTTGAATGAGAGCAGAGAGGGCTTTCATCCTATTCAACATATTCACATTAAAAAAAAGTGTATGCCATACACACGCGCACTCATTCTTCCATATGGAACGCCGTCACTGCCCTATAGCAGAACAATGCAATTGCATTGCGTCAACCTTCCATTACATAATGTCAACTCTTTAAGACATTTACTCATACTGTTATGGCATTGTGTCAGCTTTTCTTTACATTAGGTCAACTCTTTATGGCATTAACCCACACTGCCATTGTATTGTCTCAACTTGCCATTACATTATGTCAACATTTTATGACATTAACCCACACTATTATTACATTGTCTCAACCCTCCATTACATTTTGTCAACTCTTTTTGACATTAACCCACACTACTATTGCATTGTCTTAAAATTTCATTACATTATGTCATCTCTTTGTGACATTTATTAACACTACTATTGCATTATATCAACTTTCCTTCACATTAGGTCAACTCTTTATGAAATTTACACAAACTACTATTACATTGCGACAACTTTCTTTTACATTATGTTAACTTTTTTATTACATTTACTAACACTTCAATTATATTGCGTCATTCTTTCAATGCATCATATCAGCTCTCTGTGACATTATGTCAAAAGAGTTTAACGTGGTGTTAAGATAAATTAATATAATTTCAACTCAGTATTACATTATATGCACTCTCTACTAGTTGGTCTAATTACATGTAGTTCATTACCTGATGTGAATTTATTTCTCTTCAATTTGTTCACAGGCTTTATAAAAAATGTAATTAATTGATTTACAGTTACTTTACAAAAAATGTCATTGATTACAGTCAAGTACAATTATTTGTTGTTTAATTACGCCATACCTTACAAGTTATATTTACAGTACTTTCTTTCTCTTTCGTTTGTATGGAATGTATTGAAAAGAGAGGCATGGCAGTCGAGTCGCGCAACGACGAGACAGCTACGCCTCTCTGTATAATAAATTCCGTACAAAAAAGAAAGTGTCTGTCAATGTCTTGTGTCATGGCCAATTGCAAAGCCACTCCCTCGACATCAAACTGCACGCGACATTACATCACAGGCCTAAGTCCGTCCTAGACAGTTCAAACAAATCAGAAAATATGAAGGCGATAGTTGCATTGGAAAGTCAAGAGATGTTAAATGGGTGTGCAATTGTATTTAATGGATTAATTTAAGCAGTATGAATTTAGGGAAAAAAACATAATGTACCGGAAACCTGGATCCGTCCACACCATGACCCCCTTCATTACTGTTACACGGATTTGGTTGCATGTCCGGAGAAAATCCGAATGGAGTACCGTAGCCACAGGTGTCAAAATTATGTAATGCATTGTGAAAAAGTCCGAATTCCTACTAGTGTATTATACAAACATATATCAGTGTGCATGTAATATATAACTCAAGGAACCCAGGAAACAAATACTTTTAAGAAAAGCATCGAATTGTGCGTGTTTTTAATATTGAGTCAGATTTAAATTATCTGTTTTCATTAATGGGGTCTCAAATAAATTTTATCTGTCTAAATTATTTTTTTTTTAATTTAAGTTCGATGTTATTGTCAATTTGGAAAGACATTTTGAGTTCTATTACCAAAGTAAATATAATTAAATAGATTTATTAAAGAAGTTCTTTATGATTACAAAATTAGTCGGAAACAATTGGTATGGTTTTACTCACTTCTTTTCAAATTCATACGATACAAGTAACGACGGGAACAATGACCTTATGTCCATTCAATTTCTTGCAATTTTTATCGCATTCTGATTTGTGTTTTATCTTAATCACATATGCAATCAAATTTGTTCTAAATGTAAATGACTACTACAATTTAGCGTTGAAGGAATACAAAATGTATTTTCAACCTAGGAAAGTGAATGAACTTTCAATGCAGTGATGGCTATTATTCTTAAGTCAATGCCAGAATTTCATCGCAATTTCTTAAGGCAATGTGTTAATCGTTGGCCAATGCAGGTTGCACGACTATCAAAAGGGCCAATGCAGGCAATGTGAATCTCTTTTTCTTTCTCTCTCCCCCCTCTCTCTCTCTTTATCTATGGTCACTCGGGCATTGCAAGGCTTTCTTGAGAGCCAGCCAATGCCTGCATTGGACCTTGAGGATGTCACATCATTCAGTCAATGCAGACATTGGCCGACCTCATATCAGTCAGTCAATGTTAGCATTGGCCGACTGCGCAGTCAGTCAAAATGCGGGCATTGGCCGACTGCACATCAGTCAGTCAATGCAGGCATTGGCCGACTGCACATCAGTCAGTCAATGCAGGCATTGGCCAACTGCGCAGTCAGTCAATGCAGGCATTGGCGGACTGCACAGTCAATATTTCTCAATCTCCAATGCAGGCATTGAGTGACTCTCTTGAATGCCAATACAGATATTCGGCGACTCTCTCAAGGTCCAATACAGGCATCGATTGACTCTCGCGAGCTACAATGCAGGCATTGACAGACTCTCTTGAGATCCAATGTAGGCATTAGGCGACTCTCTTGAGAGCCAATGCAAGCACTGAGTGATTTTTTCAAGGGCTTATGCAGGTATTGGGCTACTATCATAAGTGCCAATGCAGTCAATGAGACTCCAAAGACTGATACAATGCAGGCGTTGTACATCCACCGTATAATTACATGTATAGGGACCGCAGGCATTGGAATATCATTAATTCGTACAATTAATGCAAATAAAATTTTCCTTGTAAAAAATATAGTTATATACATGTAAATATGATTATGGGGCGCCGTTTTGGTATTTACTGGCAAAAAGTGATATCAACTATTCGAATAGGTGATATCACCTATTCATTTTTAGCTCACCTGAGCCGAAGGCTCAAGTGAGCTTTTCTGATCACATTTTGTCCGTCCGTCCGTCCGTCCGTCTGTCCGTCTGTCTGTCTGTCCGTCTGTAAACTTTTCACATTTTCGACTTCTTCTCAAGAACCACTGGGCCAATTTTGACCAAACTTGGTACAAAGCATCCTTGGGTAAAGGGGAATTTAAATTGTTAAAATGAAGGGACATATCCCCTCGCAAGGGGAGATAATCAAGAAAAAACAAAAATAGGGTTGGGTCATTAAAAAATCTTCTCAAGAACCACTGGGCCAGTAAAGCTGAAACTTAAGTGGAAGCATCCTGGGGTAGTGTAGATTCTAAATTGTTCAAATCATGACCCCTGGGGGAAGGGCGGGGCCACAATGGGGAATCAAAGTTTTATATTGAAATATATAGGAAAAATCTTTGAAAATCTTCTTCTCAAGAACCACTGGGCCAGAAAAGCTGAAACTTACGTGGAAGCATCCTGGTATAGTGTAGATTCTAAATTGTTCACATCATGACCCCCGGGAGAAGGGTGGGGCCACAATAGGGAATGAAATTTTTACATAGAAATATATAGGAAAAATCTTTGAAAATCTTCTTCTCAAGAACCACTGGGCCAGAAAAGCTGAAACTTATGTGGAAGCATCCTGGTATAATGTAGATTCTAAATTGTTAAAATAATGACCCCCGGGGGAAGGGTGGGTCTACAATGGGGAATCAAAGTTTTATATAGAAATATGTAGGAAAAATCTTTGAAAATCTTCTTCTCAAGAACCACTGGGCCAGAAAAGCTGAAACTTATGTGGAAGCATCCTGGTGTAGTGAAGATTCTAATTTTTTCAAATCATGACCCCCGGGGGAAGGGCGGGCCACAATGGGGTATCTAAGTTTTACATAGAAATATATAGGAAAAATCTTTGAAAATCTTCTTCTCAAGAACCACTGGGCCAGAAAAAGTGAAGCTTATGTGGAAGCATTCTGGGGTAGTGTAAATTCTTAATTGTAGGAAACATGACCCCCGGGGGAAGGGCGGGGCCATTATAGGGAATCAAAGTTTTACATAGAAATATATAGGAAAAATCTTTGAAAATCTTCTTCTCAGGAACCACTGGGCCAAAAAAACTGAAACATATGTGCCCATGGAAGGATCATGGGGTAGTGTAGATTTCAAAATGTCTAAATTATGATCAGTGGGGTAGGGTGGGGATGCATTATGTATAACAAGGGAAAAATCTGGTAAAGAACAGAATGGTCAAAGCTTCTCAGGTGAGCGATGTGGCCCATGGGCCTCTTGTTAATAGGTGATATCACCTATTCGAATAGGTCATCACTATTTGATTTGATTTGGTGATATCACCTATTCGAATAGGTGATATCATCTATTGGAAATGAAAAGGTGATATCACCTATTCGAATTTCTTACAACATTAAATAATAAATGCTCCCTATAATATACAGATTTACATTGGAACCAAGAAAATTTGGACTACCCACATTTCATGCGTTTTTCCAATTTTTCTTAATAGTTTATTTGATAGATAAATGAAATAAATTAAATTTGTGAGCAAAACAAACTACATTTTCTATTAGGGTTGATTAAATTTAAATGCAAAACTGTAAGGGTCTGTAAGTTGTTTACTTTCACTTTCGTTTTATAACTTCCGGGTATGTGAGCGTTCTTGGAGACAATATGGATTACCGCTTTGCATTAGGTTTTAAGCCTCGCAGTGGATTAGTAGAGCCTGTCATATCGTTTTTCACCGATTATTGAAAAGAAGGGGAGAAAACGGATTGTTTTATACAGGTAATATAGGTATGAGCACGGCTAAAAAGATTTTAGGACCTAGGGAGTTGTTGTTATTTCATAAATAATTTGAAAAGGTGATATCACCTATTCGAATAAGTGATATCACCTATTCGTGCTGAATAAGTGATATCACCTATTCGAATAAGTGATATCACCTATTCGATTTGAATTGGTGATATCACAAATTCGAGAAGGTGATATCACCTATTCAGCACGAATAGGTGATATCACTTAATATTCGAATAGGTGATATCGCCTATTCGAATAAGTGATATCACCTATTTGAATAGGTGATATCACCAATCCAAATCGAATAGGTGATATCACCTATTTGAATAGGTGATATCACTTATTGGAATAGGTGATATCACCTATTCGAATTGGTGATATCACCTATACAAAATCTGAAAAGGTGATATCACCTATTCGAATAGGTGATATCACCTATTGAATAGGTGATATCACTTTTTAGCTCACCTGAGCCAACGGCTCAGGTGAGCTTTTCTGATCACAATTTGTCCGTTGTCTGTCGTTGTCGTCGTTGTCGTTGTTGTGGTCGTTGTAAACTTTTCACATTTTCATCTTCTTTTCAAAAACCACTGGGCCAATTTCAACCAAACTTGCCACAAAGTATCCTTGGGTGAAGGGGAATCAAGTTTGTTCAAATGAAGGGCCGCGCCTTTTTCCAAGGGGAGATAATTATGAATTAGAGAAAAATTATTGGCATTTTTAAAAAATCTTCTTCTCAAAAACCACTGGGCCAGGAAAGCTGAAACTCATGTGGAATCATCCTCAGGTAGTGTAGATTCAAGTTTGTTCAAGTCATGACCCCCGGGGTTAGGGCGGGGCCAAAATGGCCGATCAAAGTTTTATATAGGAATATATAGGAAAAATCTTCTTCTCAAGAACCACTGGGCCAGGAAACATAAAACTTATGTGGAATCATCCTCAGGTAGTGTAGATTCAAGTTTGTTCAATTCATGACCCCCGGGGGTATGGTGGGGCTAAAATGGCCGATCAAAGTTTTACATAGGAATATATAGAAAAAATCTTTTAAAAAATTTCTTCTTAAGCACCATTTTAACAGGAAAGATGAAACTCATGTGAAACTAGTGCTAATTGTAACGGGGACCGTTACAGATGTTCCCCAAACGCTCCCCAACTCCTTTTTGGTGCCATATTCCCTGTAAGCTTCATTATATAAGACAAACTCTGTGCATTTTGACTTTAACAACGTTTTCTCAGAAGGATACCAATTATATTCAAATTTTACATTGCACCCGTGCGCATGTGAATGCATGTCCGTTATGATCATATCATCTTGTCTACACTATCTACATATTTTAATATGCAATATATTAAAGCATTCAGTCCAAAAGTATGAAAAATCACTCTTTCAAGTGTAATTTTCATTTCACTCGTTCCAAATGCACGCACGTGCGTGCACGTGCATGATGACCATACCTTCTTGTAGGAGTCCCTTACATCTATCTATATTCTAAATCCCATCCTGTTTGGTTGAAAAACAAGGGAGTTATAGCCATTTCAAGTTTAAGCCAATCAGATTGCAGCACACGTGCATGCGCGTGTTTTCATGTTTTTTTTCTATATCATATTGTAGGATAACCTAATGCATGACAATGTTTTAAATTTCAAAGCATTTCGTCAAAAAACAAAGTAGATGTAGCCATTTAAAGTTTCAGCCAATCAGATTGCAGCACGCGGGCATGCGCAAGCTTTCATGAAAATTCTTATATATCATGCTGTAGATCTTCATAATGTAGGTCTATGTTCAAAATTTCAAAGGATTATGACAAGAAACAAGAAAGATATTGAGAATTTAGTTTCAGCCAATCAGAGCGAAGCACACGTGCATGCGCGTGCGATCTTGCTATTTTGACCAAGTCATCTTGTGCATACTACTAATATATACTTATAAAATGAGTTTAAAAGCATTTCATCAATAATTTTAATAGTTACGTCTGTATCAATTATATTGGACTTTCTCGTGTTGCACGTGCGAGCTCTTGCAAGCACATGTGCATGCACATGCTTTCATGAAAAATCTTATATTACAGGCTGTAGATCTCCCTAATGTATGACTATGTTCAAAATTTCAAATGATTTTATCAAAAAACAAAAAAGATATTGAGACTTTAGTTTCAGCCAATCAGAGCGAAGCACACGTGTATGCGCGTGCGATCTTGCTTTTTTGACCATGGCATCTTGTGCATACTACTAATATATCCTTACATTATAAGTTTCAAAACATTTCGTCACAAAATAGAGAAGTTACGGTTATATCCATTATATATTGGTCATTTTAAGTTTTGCACGTGCGCGCTCTTGCAAGCACGTGCGCGCAAAATGACCTTGATTCCGCAAATTTACATAACATGCCTACTTACCCTAAAAAGGTTTCACCTAAGTCGGATGTGTAGTTTACAAGATCACTCGCGGACAAAATTTTCCCAGGAAGAAAAATAATAATAACTAGAGCAAAGCTCGTTGCAAAGCAACGAGTAGGTCTTCCGTCCTGTTTGACCGGAAGTAGCATTAATTTTTAACAAAAATGAGAAATAACGCATAAAAATGGTTTGAATCCTTTAACGCTATGTTAATTAATGCAAAAATAAGCAATTTTTTGCTACTTCCGGTTTGACCGGAAGTGACGACAACGGACGAAAAAATTATTTTTTTGCTTCTAGAGACATTTGTTACCAAAAAACTTGTCAAAAACGGCAAAAATACGCGTTTTCCGACTACTTCCGGTTTTGCCGGAAGTGACGACGCCGGACGTTTTCTGACGACTTCAGTAGATTAAGCTTGTCATTTTGAACAACTTTGCTTCTTTGACGTATTATAAATTCTCAATACGTTTTGAGATATAAAGAAAAAACTGTTGGCCCCTCTAGGCCCTTAAATTAAGGGGCCAGCCCTTTTTTCTAGATATTATTTGAAAGATCTTTAAATTCTGCACTTCTTTTGTTCTATACGTTTTCACAAAATATTTTTAGGTAAAAAGATATCGAAGAAAAGGTGTGAGAAATTTTGAAATTTGTGATAGGTCTATTTTCGGGCCATAGCGAGCGCCGACGAGCGTCACTTCCGGTAAATTTGATATACCTAATGCACCTCTCCAGACATAGCTGTACCTAGCCTCAAAGTTTGAAGTTTCTATCTAGAGCCGTTTTTCGGGAAAATTGTGGACAAAATGACCCTTAAAAATCAGAAAATCGACGATATCTCTAGACCGGAAGTGACGTCATCGAAACAGAAAAAAACGCATAAGGTTCAAGTGATGTTCCATACGTCCTGAAAGTTTCATAAGATTTTGTTGAGCCGTTATCGAGAAATCGCGTGCACAAAATCGGTAAGAAAAAAAAAAATAATAATAAAAGTGAAAAAGAAACCGAAGAAAAACAATAAGGTCTTCCGCTGAAGACGGAAGACCTTAACTAGATACGATCTCGTTGCGAGCAACGAGTGGGTCTTCCGTTCGATTCTTGATGAGATGAGATCAGATTCTGATTGAGATTTTCATTCTAAAATAATGATTTTCCATGATCTGTAAAAAGACATTGAACAATAAAGACTTCTAAAATCGACTTTTGGCCCCTCACGGCCCCTAGAATTATGGAACAGCCCTTTTTTCTTCATACCATTTTATAGCTCTCAGGATTATGAACACTTTTTGTTCAACAACTATTCAGAGATTCTTTTTCGTTTTCGAGCTATTCGCAAACGAAATATTAAGGGACCAGCCCTTCAATTCCCTAATGGGGACGTTTAACGAAAAATGAAAGAATGCAGATTGTTTAGAACATGATTTTGAACATCTTTTGGTCAGTATTACTTGTCAAAATATTTCTTACTTTTGAGATATAAAGAGTCAAAGATTTAGCCTTCTGGCCCCTTGTGGCCCCGAATTACGTAATGTAGGACTTTAAAATCATAATATACGGTTGTATATTGTTGAAATAAGCATTTTTGCTTCGGTAATGTATAGCAAATTATTGACTGTTAAAGAGTTATCGAAAAAAGACTTTTAGCCCCTTTTGGCCCCTAATTTGAGTGCCCAGCCCCTTTTCCTGGATTTTATTTTGAAGATCTTAGGATTTTGAACACTTTTTGTTCAACAATTATTCAGAGATTCTTTTTCGTTTTCGAGTTATTTGCAAAAGAAATATTTAGGGGCCAACCCTTAAACTCCTTAATGGGGACGTTTAGCAAAAAATGAAAGGTTGCAGATTGTTTAGAATATGATTTTTAACATCTTTTGTTCAATATTACTTGTCAAAATATTTCTCACTTTCGAGATATAAAGCATCAAAGATTTAGCATTCTGGCCCCTTGTAGCCCCTAATTATGTAATATACGATATTAAAATCATAATTTACAGTTGTAGATTGTTGAGATAAACATTTTTGCTTCAGTAATGTATAACAAAATATTGACTGTAAAAGAGTTATCGAAAAAAAACTTTTGGAACCTTTTGGTCCCTAATTTGAGTGCCCAGCCCCTTTTTTTAGATTTCATCTTGAAGCTCTTAGGATTTTGAAAACTTTTTGTTCAACAATTATTCAGAGATTCTTTTTCGTTTTCGAGTTATTTGCAAAAGAAATATTTAGGGGCCAACCCTTCAATTCCTTAATGGGGACGTTTAACGAAAAATGAAAGGTTGCAGATTGTTCAGAACATGATTTTGAACATCTTTTGTTCAATATTACGTATCAAAATATTTCTCACTTTCGAGATAAAAAGCGTCAAAGATTTAGCATTCTGGCCCCTTGCGACTCCTAATTATGTACCATACGATATTAAAATCATAATACACAGTTGTAGATTGTTGAGATAAACATTTTTGCTTCAGTAATGTATAACAAAATATTGACTGTAAGAGAAAAAAAAACTTTTAGCTCCTTTTGGCCCTTAATGTGATGAGTCAGCACTTTTTTTTGGTATCATATTAAAGATCTTTTTATTCTGCACAAATGTTGTTCAGTATGTTTTAACAAAATAATTGTTATTTAAAAGATATCATTAAAAATGTCTTAATTACGAATAATTTGTATCCTAAATTTTGACCCCTACCGAGCTTCCATACTAGGTACTTCCGGAAACTATCCAAACTCCCAGTAACATGGGGACATGTCCTCTATCATCACTGAAAATATCAGCGCTCTAGCTCAAGTCGTTTCTGAGATCGTAATGTGTAAATCTGTATTTGGACAGATGGAGAACATAAACCGATATGTTTCAAAATCTCTCAGAGGTAAATTAATTATCACAATTAAATTTTTCTAAAAATCGAGGGCTATATTTGTTTTGTGACAGATAGAAATCATCCAACAATGTGTTTTTAAATCGCACAAATGTTAATTAAAGTGAGATTTAAACGATTTAAATTTTTCAAAAAATTTAAATTGCTTCCAAATGTAAAATCAAGCACTATATTTGTATTGTGAAAGATAAATAACATCATACAATGTGTTTTGAAACATCTCAAGAGTCAAATAGAGTGAAATTTAAACGATTTAAATTTTTCAAAAAATTTAAATGGCTTCCAAATGTAAAATTAAGTACTATATTTGTATTTTGATAGATGGAGAACATCATACAATGTGTTTTGAAATCTCTCAAATGTTAAATGAAGTGAGATTTAAACGATTTAAATTTTTCAAAAAATTTAAATTGCTTTCAAATGTAAAATCAAGTACTATATATGTATTGTGACAGATAGAGAACATCATACAATGTGTTTTGAAACCTCTCAGAGGTCAAATAGAGTGAGATCTAAAAGATTTAAATTTTTCAAAAAATTGAAATGGCTTCCAAATGTAAAATCAAGTACTACATATGTATTGTGACAGATAGAGAACATCATACAATGTGTTTTGAAACCTCTCAGAGGTCAAATTGAGTGAGATTTAAACGATTGAAATTTTTTTAAAAATTTAAATGGCTTTCAAATGTAAAATCAAGTACTATATATGTATTGTGACAGATAGAGAACATCATACAATGTGTTTTGAAACATCTCAGAGGTCACATAGAGTGAGATTTAAACGATTGAAATTTTTCAAAAAATTTAAATGGCTTCCAAATGTAAAATCAAGCACTATATTTGTATTGTGATAGATGGAGAACATCATACAATGTGTTTTGAAATCTCTCAAATGTTAAATGAAGTGAGATTTAAACGATTTAAATTTTTCAAAAAATTTAAATTGCTTTCAAATGTAAAATCAAGTACTACATATGTATTGTGACAGATAGAGAACATCATACAATGTGTTTTGAAACCTCTCAGAGGTCAAATTGAGTGAGATTTAAACGATTTAACTTTTTCAAAAAATTTAAATTGCTTCCAAATGTAAAATCAAGTACTATATTTGTATTGTGAGATATAGGGAACATCATACAATGTGTTTTGAAACCTCTCAAGTGTCAAATAGAGTGAGATCTAAAAGATTTAAATTTTTCAAAAAACTGAAATGGCTTCCAAATGTAAAATCAAGTACTACATAAAAAATAGAGAACATCATACAATGTGTTTTGAAACCTCTCAGAGGTCAAATTGAGTGAGATTTAAACGATTGAAATTTTTTTGAAAAATTTAAATGGCTTTCAAATGTAAAATCAAGTACTATATATGTATTGTGACAGATAGAGAACATCATACAATGTGTTTTGAAACATCTCAGAGGTCACATAGAGTGAGATTTAAACGATTTAAATTTTTCAATAAATTTAAATTGCTTCCAAATGTAAAATCAAGTACTATAATTATATTGTGATATATGGAGAACATCATACAATGTGTTTTGAAACCTCTCAGATGTCAAATAGAGTGAGCTTTAAACGATTTAAATTTTTCAAAAAATTTAAATTGCTTTCAAATGTAAAATCAAGTACTATATATGTATTGTGACAGATAGAGAACATCATACAATGTGTTTTAAAACATCTCAGAGGTCACATAGAGTGAGATTTAAACGATTTAAATTTTTCAAAAAATTTAAATTGCTTCCAAATGTAAAATCAAGTACTATAATTATATTGTGATATATGGAGAACATCATACAATGTGTTTTGAAACCTCTCAGATGTCAAATAGAGTGAGCTTTAAACGATTTAAATTTTTCAAAAAATTTAAATTGCTTTCAAATGTAAATTCATGTACTACATATGTATTGTGACAGATAGAGAACATCATACAATGTGTTTTAAAACCTCTCAGAGGTCAAATAGAACTTTAAACGGTTTAAAATTTTCAAAAAAATTAAATTGCTTCCAAATGTAAAACCAAGCACTATATTTGTATTGTGATAGATGGAGAACATCATACAATGTGTTTTGAAATCTCTCAAATGTTAAATGAAGTGAGATTTAAACGATTTAAATTTTTCAAAAAATTTAAATTGCTTTCAAATGTAAAATCAAGTACTACATATGTATTGTGACAGATAGAGAACATCATACAATGTGTTTTGAAACCTCTCAGAGGTCAAATTGAGTGAGATTTAAACGATTTAAATTTTTCAAAAAATTCAAATGGCTTCCAAATGTAACATCAAGTACTATATTTGTATTGTGAGATATAGGGAACATCATACAATGTGTTTTGAAACCTCTCAAGTGTCAAATAGAGTGAGATCTAAAAGATTTAAATTTTTCAAAAAATTGAAATGGCTTCCAAATGTAAAATCAAGTACTACATATGTATTGTGACAGATAGAGAACATCATACAATGTGTTTTGAAACCTCTCAGAGGTCAAATTGAGTGAGATTTAAACGATTGAAATTTTTTTAAAAATTTAAATGGCTTTCAAATGTAAAATCAAGTACTATATATGTATTGTGACAGATAGAGAACATCATACAATGTGTTTTGAAACATCTCAGAGGTCACATAGAGTGAGATTTAAACGATTGAAATTTTTCAAAAAATTTAAATGGCTTCCAAATGTAAAATCAAGCACTATATTTGTATTGTGATAGATGGAGAACATCATACAATGTGTTTTGAAATCTCTCAAATGTTAAATGAAGTGAGATTTAAACGATTTAAATTTTTCAAAAAATTTAAATTGCTTTCAAATGTAAAATCAAGTACTACATATGTATTGTGACAGATAGAGAACATCATACAATGTGTTTTGAAACCTCTCAGAGGTCAAATTGAGTGAGATTTAAACGATTTAAATTTTTCAAAAAATTTAAATTGCTTTCAAATGTAAAATCAAGTACTACATATGTATTGTGACAGATAGAGAACATCATACAATGTGTTTTGAAACCTCTCAAGTGTCAAATAGAGTGAGATCTAAAAGATTTAAATTTTTCAAAAAATTGAAATGGCTTCCAAATGTAAAATCAAGTACTACATATGTATTGTGACAGATAGAGAACATCATACAATGTGTTTTGAAACCTCTCAGAGGTCAAATTGAGTGAGATTTAAACGATTGAAATTTTTTTAAAAATTTAAATGGCTTTCAAATGTAAAATCAAGTACTATATATGTATTGTGACAGATAGAGAACATCATACAATGTGTTTTGAAACATCTCAGAGGTCACATAGAGTGAGATTTAAACGATTTAAATTTTTCAAAAAATTTAAATTGCTTCCAAATGTAAAATCAAGTACTATAATTATATTGTGATATATGGAGAACATCATACAATGTGTTTTGAAACCTCTCAGATGTCAAATAGAGTGAGCTTTAAACGATTTAAATTTTTCAAAAAATTTAAATTGCTTTCAAATGTAAATTCAAGTACTACATATGTATTGTGACAGATAGAGAACATCATACAATGTGTTTTAAAACCTCTCAGAGGTCAAATAGAGTGAGCTTTAAACGGTTTAAAATTTTCAAAAAAATTAAATTGCTTCCAAATGTAAAATCAAGCACTATATTTGTATTGTGATAGATGGAGAACATCATACAATGTGTTTTGAAATCTCTCAAATGTTAAATGAAGTGAGATTTAAACGATTTAAATTTTTCAAAAAAATTAAATTGCTTTCAAATGTAAAATCAAGTACTATATATGTATTGTGACAGATAGAGAACATCATACAATGTGTTTTGAAACCTCTCAGAGGTCAAATTGAGTGAGATTTAAACGATTTAACTTTTTCAAAAAATTTAAATTGCTTCCAAATGTAAAATCAAGTACTATATTTGTATTGTGAGACATAGGGAACATCATACAATGTGTTTTGAAACCTCTCAAGTGTCAAATAGAGTGAGATCTAAAAGATTTAAATTTTTCAAAAAATTGAAATGGCTTCCAAATGTAAAATCAAGTACTACATATGTATTGTGACAGATAGAGAACATCATACAATGTGTTTTGAAACCTCTCAGAGGTCAAATTGAGTGAGATTTAAACGATTGAAATTTTTTTAAAAATTTAAATGGCTTTCAAATGTAAAATCAAGTACTATATATGTATTGTGACAGATAGAGAACATCATACAATGTGTTTTGAAACATCTCAGAGGTCACATAGAGTGAGATTTAAACGATTTAAATTTTTCAAAAAATTTAAATTGCTTCCAAATGTAAAATCAAGTACTATAATTATATTGTGATATATGGAGAACATCATACAATGTGCTTTGAAACCTCTCAGATGTCAAATAGAGTGAGCTTTAAACGATTTAAATTTTTCAAAAAATTTAAATTGCTTTCAAATGTAAATTCAAGTACTACATATGTATTGTGACAGATAAAGAACATCATACAATGTGTTTTAAAACCTCTCAGAGGTCAAATAGAGTGAGCTTTAAACGGTTTAAAATTTTCAAAAAAATTAAATTGCTTCCAAATGTAAAATCAAGTACTATGTATGTATTGTGACAGATAGAGAACATCATACAATGTGTTTAGAAATCTCTCAGAGGTCAAATAGAGTGAGATTTGAACGATTTAAATTTTTCAAAAAATTCAAATTGCTTTTGAATGTAAAATCAAGTACTCTGTATGTATTGTGACAGATAGAGAACATCATACAATGTGTTTTGAAACCTGTCAGAGGTCAAATAGAGTGAGCTTTAAACGATTTAAATTTTTCAAAATATTTAAATTGCTTTCAAATGTAAAATCAAGTACCACATTTGTATTGTGACAGATAGAGAACATCATACAATATGTTTTGAAATCGCCCAAAGGTAAATTACAGTGAGATTTAAACGATTTAAATTTTTCAAAAAACTTAAATTGCTTCCAAATGTAAAATCAAGCGCTATAACAGATTTCAAAACACATTGTCTAATGTTGTCTATCTGTCAAAATACACATGTAATGCATTTTGTTACATTTGGAAGGAATTTAAATTTTTTGAAAAATTTAAATCGTTTAAATCTCACTCAATTTGACCTTTGTGAGATTTCAAAACACATTTTATTGTGATCTCCATCTGTCAAAATACAGATTTCATATTCGAATTTTTATTTGGATGAAATTTAAATATTTTGAAAAATTTAAATCGTTTAAAACTTGCTTTATTCGACCTCTGAGATATTTCAAAACACATTGTATGGTGTTCCCCATCTGTCAAAATACAGATTTCATCTTCAATTTTTTATTTGGATGAAATTTAATTTTTTTGAAAATTTTAAATCGTTTAAATCTCGGTTTATTCGCCCTCTGAGATATTTCAAAACACTTTGTATAATGATCTTCATCTGTCAAAATACAAATATAATATTTGATGTTACATTTGGAAGCAATTTAAATTTTTTGAAAAATTTAAATCGTTTAAATTTCCCTCTATTTGACCTTTGAGATATTTTAAAACACATTGTATGATGTTCTCCATATAACAGAGTACAGATATGGTACTCGTTTTTACATTTGGAAGCAATTTAAATTTTTTGAAAAATTTAAATCATTTAAATTTTCCTCTATTTGACCTTTGAATGATTTCAAAACACATTATATGATATTTTCCATCTGTCAAAATACAGATGTATCACTTGATTTTACATTTGGCAATAATTTAATTTTTTTGAAAAATTTAAAATGTTTAAATCACATTCTATTTGAGCTTTTAACGATTTCAAAACACATTGAATGATGTACTCCATATGTCAAAAAACAAATATAGTACTCATTTTTACATCTGGGAGCAATTTAAATTTTTTGAAAAATTTTAATCGTTTAAATCTCACTCTATTAGACCTTTGAGAGATTTCAAAACACTTTGTTCCACATCTGTCAAAATACAAATGTAGTACTTTATTTTACATTTGGGATCAATATAAATTTTTTGAAAAATTTTAATCGTCTAATTCTCACTCTGTTTGACCTTTGAAAGATTTCAAAACACGTAGTATGATGTTCTCTATATGTCAAAATACGATTATCGTTCTTGATTTGACATATGAAAAACACAATTTAAATTTTTTTGAAAATTTAAAATCGTTTAAATTTCACTTTATTTGAAGTTAGTGGGATTTTAAAAAACTCTGATATGTTGTTCTCGATCTTTTAAATACGGATGTAGTCCATGTTTAAACAATTAAGAGCCATTTAATTTTTATTTGAAAAATTTAAATCGATTTGATTTTACTCTATTTGACCTTTAAACGACCTCAAAACACATGGTCTTATTTTCTCCATCTTATAAAATACATAAAAGTCCTTTTTTACATCTGGAAGCAATTTAAGTTGTTTTTTTTTTAAAAATTGAATCGATAAAATCTCACGCTTTTGACCTTATTCGAGATTGTGTAATATTTCTTGAAATCGACGTATGTAGGCCAAAGATCGAAAAGTTCATTCAGCCGCACTGACCGCAAGCGTCCTTGATAATGAGTTTGACATGTTCTGTCAAAACAATATGCTAACATACCTGATTTCACAGTTTCTTTACTATTGCATTTACAATCCAAAAAAATATACCGTTGGAAAGCTCTTAAAAAGATCTATTTAATGAATTAAAAAATTTTAAAATCGGTCAAGAAATGAAAGAGAAATGACTTTTTACAAAAATCAAACGATATCCACCAAAGATCAAAGAGCACCGAAGAGCGCGGCCATCTGCAAATGTCCTTGATAATGAATTTGACATGTCCTGTCAAAATGAAAGTTTAACTTACCTGAGCTTATATTTTCTTTATTAATGCACGTACAATACAAAGAAAGATACCGTTGGAAAGGTCTTGAAAAGATCTATTTGATGGTGCAAAAAAATTTGAAATCGGTCAATAAATAAAAGAGTTATGATTTTTTAAAAGAAAATTTCTAAGAGTACACTTGCACTCAAGTGTCCTAAACATACCTGAGCGTATATATCGTTTATTATTGTACTCAAACACAAAACAAATACATTTTTGGAAAGCTCTTGTCAAGATCTATCTGATGGTATAAGAAATTTTAAAATTGGAACAAAAAAAATTTTTGAAAAATTTAAATTTAAAATTGAAAAAAATTAAAAGGTGCACATGCCAGGATTACATTTAATCATTCCTGAAATTTTCAAATCTCTATTTTGAGTAGTTTTTTCAGAATAGGACATACCAGCATTGCAGCAAAACGTCAAAAATACGTCATATTTAACGAACGGAAGTGAATTGATAAAAAATATAAAAATATATTCAAGAGAACATCGTTCCCTATCATCTCTAAAAGTTTGACAAAAATCCACTGAACCGTCACTGAGATATCGGTGTAGGAAAAAATATTACTAGCCCCTTTTTTCCCCTAATACGTAATATATGACGTCAACAGTATAATACATAGTTGAAGATTTTTAAGAGGAACATTTTTGTTTATGTAATTAATCACAAAATATCGATCGTTTAAGAGTTATATAACAAATTGTTTGGGGTCCTTTTTATCCCTAATTTGATGAGTCAGCACTTTTTCATTGACATCATTTGAAAGAACTTGACATTTTGCACAAATATTGTTCAGTATCTTATAACAAAATGACTATACTTTTAAAGATATGATACAAAATGTCTCGAAAATTCACTCTTGATTTGTTCCCTAACTTTCAACCCTTGGCCGTTTCCATACTACACATTTTCGGAAAATTTGGAAACCTTGTTGCATCATGGGAACATGACCTCTATTATCACAGAAAATTTCAGCGCTCTAGCTTTAACCGTTTTTGAGTTCTATCGCAGACAAAGAGGTCCTCAAAATTTTGATTTAAGGGCAATAACTCTCGACCGGAAGTGATTTTCAAAAAAATGAAAAAAACGTATAAGGTTTAGATAAAGATACACCTTCCCCGAAATTTTCAAGTAAATCGGTCGAGCCATCTCCGAGAAATCTTCTGCACAAAAATTGTAAAGAAAAAAAAAGAATAATAAAAGTGAAAAAGAAACAATAGAATAATAGTAGGGTCTTCCGTTGAGACGGAAGACCCTAATAAGAACTAGATGAGATCTCGTTGCGAGCAACGAGTAGGTCTTCCGTTGAATTTCTCGATAAGATGAGATGTGATTTTCAATGAGATATTTGTTAAAAGAGAATGGCATTAAGTTTTCTTTCATAAATTTTATTGAAGTTTCTGATTTTTATCACGATATTCTGAGCTTCTTTTGTTCAATATGGCTTATAAAAATGCTCCCTCTTTTCGAAACGAAATGCATAAAAAATATATCATTTTGGCCCCTTACAACCACTTATTACGTAACATATGATCAAAATTTTATAAGATATTGTTGCAAATCGTTAAGATGAATATCTGTGCTTCTCATGATGAATACTTATAAAAAAAAATATTGATCATTAGAGAGTTATAGATAAAAGACTTTTGGACCCTCTGAGCCCCTAATTTGAGGGGTCAGCCCCTTCTTCTGGATATTAAATGAAAGGTCTTGTGATTTTAAAGCTTTTTTGTTCAACACTTATCCAGAGATTTCTATTCGTTGTAAAGATATGCTACATAGAAATATTTAGGGGCCACTCCTACAAGTCCTTAATGGGGCCATTTTACAAAAATTCAAAGTATGCATATTGTTTAGAATATTATTCTGACCATCTTTTGTTCAATATTGCTTTTCAAAATATTCTCCCTTTTCGAGATATAAAGTGTCAAAGATGTGACATTCTGGCCCCTTGTGACCCCTTATTACGTAACATATGATCAAAATTGTATCATATATTGTTGCCAATCGTTAAGATAAACACTTTTGCTTTAGTAATGTATAACAAAATATTGATCAATAGAGAGTTAAAGATAAAAGACTGTTGGCCCCTCTGAGTCCCTAATTTGAGGGGTCAGCCCCTTCTTCTTGATATCAAATGAAAGGTCTTGTGATTTTGAAGCTTTTTTGTTCAACACTTATTCAGAGATTTCTATTCGTTGTGGAAATATGCTACATTGAAATATTTAGGGGCCACTCCTACAAGTCCTTAATGGGGCCGTTTTACAAAAATTCAAAGTATGCATATTGTTTAGAATATTATTCTGACCATCTTTTGTTCAATATTGCTTTTCAAAATGTTCTCCCTTTTCGAGATATAAAGTGTCAAAGATGTGACATTCTGGCCCCTTGTGACCCCTAATTACGCAAGATATGCTGAAAAATTTGTAATATGTTGTTCCAAATGGTCTAAAATTTGATAATATCGAAAATTCGAGCAGAAAAAATGATAAAATTTTTTGGTCATATGGGGGATCGAACCCGGGTCGCCCGCGTGACAATCCAATGCGCTAACCATTTAGCCATTGGGATAGCCGCTTTGCGTTTTCAAATGCAAATATCTCGAGATTGGCTTTTTTGATTTTCAAACAAATTACATATTTCGCTTCTGCAAAGAAGTCTCTATTCATATCAAAAACAAAAATATTAAAAAAGAAAAGTTGAAAAATTGCGATTTTTAAATTCCCTTCCGGTATCGACCGGAAGTACTGACGACGCACGAAAAGGCGATTCTGCAACGCTATAAGTCATGAACTATTATCTCCAATTAATCTTCAGTTAATATCTTAAGCAGTTTTCTCTACTAAATCAAGACAAAATTGCATTTTAAAATCAGAAAATTCCTTATATCTCACGACCGGAAGTGACGTCATAAAAACGCTTAAAAACCTATCAAGATCAATTGCTTAGCTATTACATATGAAAATTTGATGACAATCGGCTGAGCCGTTTTCGAGAAATTGCGTGCACAAAATCGGTTGGAATAATAATAATAATAGAGAAAAAGAAACCGAACGAAAACAATAAGGTCTTCCGTTGGAAACGGAAGACCTTAACTAGATGAGAAACTCGTTGCGAGCAACGAGAGGTCTTCCGTCCAATTCCGGAAAGAAAAAGTAAAATTGAACTGAAAAAGTAAAAAAAAAAATTGTACACAAGGGGGGTTGAACCCAAGTAGCCAGCATGAAATTCCAACGCACTATATATAACGCTATCGGGACCTCTACTCTAAATCTACTTGTATATATTAACGAAACAGTGCTTTTCTCTTAAAATTTTGAAAGACGGGTCACTATTCAAAATTGAGCGCCAAACGCCACGAGTTAATCTTTGCCCCTTTTCTTAAACTTTGGAATGTTCTATCAAATAGGTGTGATAGCTTCAATGAAATTAAGAAAACAACGTTCTTATAAACTAAGATTTGAGGTTTAGAAAGTATATTTAACACATTTTACAAATTCCAATTGTATATATGCATGTAACACTAAAGCTATGATTTTTTTTCAATTTCCTGTTTCTCCCCAAAGTGAATTATCCCGATTAGTTAATCGAAAAAGGTTGAAACGTTTCGCCGAAAAACATGGCTCGCCCAACGACGGTCAAGGAATCAGATATCATTTATGCTAAATAACTTGAATCAGGTCTTTGAGAGAAGAATGCTCTCAAATAAACTCCATGAGGCGATATTTTAAAAAATCGTTTTCTTATTTTTGTAAAATTTATTAGTTTAATATGACACAAGTGTGCATAGGAAAAACCGAGTGGTGGAGATATATACTGACAATATTAATTGATATTCTTTTTTGAGAAAGTATTACTTATAAGTATGATTTAAGATCTGTTTTTCTGTAATACACAAAAGATATTAGGTATCGAATTTCATTTGCACATTTCATGAAATTCGATACCTAATATCTTTTCTTTCTCTAATTTGAAAACCAGCCAAAACCAATTATAGAAGACGTTAGTTTGACACAGAACTGCAACGTAACTACGACGTGACAATCCAAGTATTCCTTTACATTCCATTTACACTTATGTTACTTTTGTTCAAGCAAACGCACGGCTGACTCCATAAACCACTATTGCGAAATGTCGGCGTTGACTGAGACAGCCGCCATTTTGGACCCGCTTCAGATTTTTGAATGCTAATATCTAGAGTTTAGATTTATCAACATTCAAACAAATTAAATAGTAAGCATGATAAGGAGGATTTCTATTAAGATACTAAAAATAAATGAAAAATACTAAAAAACAAAAAAGTTAGAAAATACGATTTTTTTAAATTTGCATCTCGTAACGACCGGAAGTACTGACGACGCACGAAAAGGTGATTCTGCAAACCAGAAAGTCATGATCTATCATCTCCAATAAGTCTCCAGTTCATATCCTTAGCCATTTTCGATAAAAGTGCGCGACAAAATTGCATTTTAAAATCAGGAAATTGTCCATAACTTGGCACCAGAAGCGAAATTTCCAAATTTTTCTTCGGATGTAACAACTTCATATAATGACACATATTTTGTGAAAGTTTCATGAGAAACCGCTGAATAGTTTTCGAGAAATCGCGTGCACAAAATTTTTGTCAAAAAAAAGAATAATAATAAGAAACAGTACAATCACTATAAGGTCTTCCGTGAAGACGGAAGACCTTAATAATAATAATAAGAAACAGAGTAAAAACAATATGTTCCCCAACTTCGTTTGGGGAACATAATTATCCTCTGGTAGTGTAGATTCAAGTTTGTTCAAATCATGACCCCGGGTTAAGGGTGTGGCCATAATGGCCGACCAAAGTTTTACATAGAAATGTATTAGGGAAACCTTTATAAATCTTCTTTTCAAGTACTTCAAAGCCAGGATTAGTAATATTTATATGGAATAATCCTCAGGTAATGTAGATTCTAGTTCATTCAAATTATGATCCCCTTGGGGGTTAAAATTCAAGCCCCCCCCAACCTAAGTTAACTTTCAGTTCTGATCTGATATGTGTTTTTTCCTAGCTGATATGCTCAGGTGAGCGCTGTGGCCCCTGGGCCTCTTGTTGGCAGTAAATACCAAAACGGCGCCCCATACATTCATTTGACTATACATGTTTTTCTTGAAATTCTGTGTATTGTTTTTATTTTTTTGTATAAAGGAATTAGCTAATGAGTTTACACGTATTCCTCTTGAAAATGGTTTTCACGCAATTCAGGCATGGGCCTTATTACATTAACATGATTAAAAGTAATTAGTCAGATAACAATTACTTTGACTTTCACTTCAATTAAATTACAGGAACTAAAACATTTAATTAATTGGTTTATAATTACTTTACAAAAAATGAAATTAATTAATTACAGAATTACAGTTAAGTACAATTACTTTTTGTTCAATTACTCCGATCCCAGTCATGTATGAATTTATAGAGTGAAGGTGTGTGGTGGGGGGCAGGGGATAGATTCTGTGAGATTTCTCATGTTTCCTATAGATATGCTGTATATGCTTACATAAATTGAAGAAAAATTATTTTAAGGGGAGACCTATGTCCGAAAAGTCTTTGTGTGAAATTTTCAAGACGTTGACATTTCCTTCCTGACCACTTCCTCTTAATTTTTAAGTATTAAAAACAATACCTTTATTTGCTTATTTTTACACAAAAGCACGTACAAAAACAGTGTGAAATGCTAAAAATAGATTATTTTCAGACATTAATGTTTTACTCAAAATATGCGCCAAAAAGCACCAAAAATGTCAATGACATTCTTAATCAACAGTTATTTCATTTATATGACTTGTATTGTCGCGGATATATTCTGGAATTCGGAGAATCGGCCATGAAAAATCTGAATTTATGTTGAACTTCTTCAGTCAATTAACCTGTACCTGATTTATTCGACTTCAATTCTCTAACTTTCTTATTTTAGTGAATTCTTAGCATCAATTGGATAATCTAATCTGCGCATTAACATTTTAGTATAGTTGTGTATCTAATATTGCAATGGCAGTGAATAAAAGAGTATTTGCTACCTGATGTCTAACGAAATACGCGTGGACGGGTTATCTTCTTGATCCCAGGGGGACATGTCAATCGCATCATCTCGGGTCTTCCCGTCAGAGGTCGGAAAAACAACCTCGAATGTATTAACATCACCAGACGTTAAAAATTTATACATTTCCTGTTTATTCAAATATAGGATAGACGGAGTTAGAAGTCCCTTCTGTACTATATTTGAAGTAATATCATTACATTGAATAAAGTTAAACTCCATAATCCACAGATAAAAGGTCTTCATGCATTTATTTCCAAGATCGTGAAAAAGGAGGGTTGTCATGGCGGCTACCATATACATTCGAGGTCGTTTTTCCGCTAGTCGGAAAGGCCCGAGAAGTTGCGATTGGGGGACATGTAACACATTGGGTCTAATTAGATATGGGGAGTGCCGAGCACGCGGTTAGGGGAGAACAAAGAAGGCTGTTGAGATAGGCAGACGTACTTAGGTGTATGCAGGCATAGTTAGATTGAGTGTACGTACATGGGTACTTGAGTTAAACATAAATAACAGTACATTTTTTGTTTATATTTTAAAATGAAAGGGAAGTTACTGCTCGTCAGATTCTCAAATTGGGGCCTCATATAGGGTTTTCAATTGAAAAATGAAGGAATAGTCATCAATGAAGCATGGACATGAAGTATTTAAATTTTCTAGATATGAAAATAAATAAATAAACTATTAAATGATTTCATTATCGAATTAGAGGGCGATTTATTACCAATTCAGGGCCCATGAAAAAAACCCAAACATTTTTCATGTTAATTATACAGATAAACAAGACACTAGAATACAACATATAATGTACATGTATAATGGAAAACAATTCTTTGATTAAGTACATAAATTGGTAGTATCTAAATTAATTATCATGTCTATGCAAATGTTGTTTTATTATTTTAATTATATCTATAATGTGTAATTATTCCTGGAGGAAAAATGAATTTTCAGAATCTACAATTTTATTAAAATTCAAAATCTGAGATGACTAATTGACTTTTGCGAAAACCAAAAAATTAAATAAATAAATAAAAATTAAAACAAAGCAAAAAAACCAAAACAAAACAAAACAAATAAATAAACAAAACAAACAAACCCCAAAAAACGAAAAGCAAATAAAAAACACAAGATTTTTTTTTAACTGAACCAAGCTAGGGTACTGCTATACCAAATGTACCTATACCTATGTTCTATATTTCCTAGTATCTAACTATTACGAGTATTAGACAATAGGGTTGTTGGACTGTTTTGTCCTGTTTATTAGTTTTGTTGATTCGTGGCCTTTGAAGGGTGCTGGAATCTGGGGGTCATACTAGTTAAGTGTATGACTGTCGCTTTACGGTGTTTGTAAAGTGTGGGACCCTGTGTTTTGTTATATTGTGCCTGTCTGTGCGGTAGAGCACTAGTTTGGTTTTTGTCTGCTGTTTCGTTGCCTTAGTATGATTTCTTAGCATGTTTTGTAAATACGTTGAATATATTTAGTCTGTATATACGTTGCGCATATTTGTATATTTTGGCAGCGCACTTTAGTCATAGTTTTATCCCCAAGGTCTGATTCTTATCAGACCCGATCCCTGGTTGTTGTAGGGAGGTCGGTTTGGCTCTAATCTGTTCCCCTACACGTTACATAAATTGGTGGCAGCGGTGGGATTTAGGGATTGTCCATTAGAACTATTTGAGATAAAGAGAAAATCATTTTTGTTACATATTATTGAAGTGCAGCTATGGATGAATTAGAGAAAGAAATCACATTTATCGATAAGAAGTTGAATGAGCTAAGAAATCGTAGTCTCGAAGTGACGAGTGGGTTTGACCATTCGACCCCTAAGGAAGTACTTAACCCCAAGGCGAGTTCATTTGACTCAGGAATGGAGACGGCGCGACCGTCAATGTTTTCAAGAAAATGTTCATCTTTGTTGCATGAAACTCCTAAAATAGAGAGACATCACCCTACCTCAGACACTTTTTCGGGTGCAAGGCCTAAAGAAAATATCGGTATTCCTAATCATAGACAAAGCTTTAGCCTACCAGACGATGATGACTATTTTCGTCTGATATTACTATGAGAAAACCTTCAAGAGTACGGTTTTCGTCACCGACACGTTTAAGCGCCAGAGAAAAACCTCCTAAGGCAGCTTCTGTAGCCATGAAGCCTGCTACATATGATGGAACAATAGCATGACAAGACTACCGCAGTCACTTTGAAGCGTGTGCCCAAATAAACGGCTGGAACGAGGAAAGTAAAGGTACCTACCTTGCTGTTTCATTGCGTGGTAATGCCCTGGGTGTCTTGGGGAATCTTCCCAGAGGAAGAACTCCAGAATATGAAGAGTTGGTGCGTGTTTTGGAAGAGAGGTTTGCTCCACCAAGTCAGACCGAATTATATAGAGTACAGATGAGAGAGCGACGGCAGAAACCAGGGGAAACTTTGTCAGAACTAGGTCAGGCTATTCGGAGACTTGCAAACCTTGCGTACCCAACAGCAGACGCCGAGATAAGAGAGACTCTTTCTAAAGATCAATTTATTGACGGGCTTGTTGATTCCGAGATGAGGATACGAATAAAGCAAGCTAGGCCAGCAAATTTAAATGAGGCAATAAGGTTAGCTGTAGAGTTAGAGGCATATAACAGGGCAGAGCGTAAAAGCCATCTGCGGAGTGCGACCCCTGAAGTTTGCAATAAAGTGTTTGAACATAAAGAAGGTGACTTTATATCTCTGATAACGAAGCTCTCTGACAAGTTCGAGAAGCTTTCTAAAGATGTAGAAGAAATAAAACAAAGAAGATCTCCATCTTCCCCTGTTTGGAGTAAGGGTGGTTACAAAAAAGGGGATGAAGTATATGTTTTCTTTCCTCGGAGAAAGGTGGGTCACTCCCCGAAATTTACGAGCTTTTGGAGGGGCCCATTCACCATCGTTTATAAATCAGAACTATTGTATAAAGTCAACAACTGTGGGTATAAGAAACAGTCGCAGATAAAACAATGCATATGCCGATAGGTTGCGACTGCTAAAACCTCAGATTTTGGTAGATGAGGTCGATATAGACAATGAAGAAGATGAGGTTGAATCGTTCAACACCCAAAATTTGCTAGAAACCCATGTTTATGGACAAGATGTAGTATCTGACAAGAGGATTAGAAAACAACCCATCTGGCATAAAGACTGTGTCCAGTGAACATATTGGTGAGGGGAGGGCTGATATGTATATTAATGTAGAGGTATAGATTAATGTAAATAGAGCATAATATATGTGTATTGGTTGATAAAAAAAGAAGAAAAAAATAATTAAATGTAAACTACTTATGCGAGGACGCATAAAACTAAGAAGGGGGTAATGTCGCGGATGTATTCCGGAATTCGGAAAATCGGCCATGAAAAATCTGAATTTATGTTGAACTTCTTCAGTCAATTAACCTGTACCTGATTTATTCGACTTCAATTCTCTAACTTTCTTATTTTAGTGAATTCTTAGCATCAATTGGATAATCTAATCTGTGCATTAACATTTTAGTATAGTTGTGTATCTAATATTGCAATGGCAGTGAATAAAAAAGTATTTGCTACCTGTTGTCTAACGAAATACGCGTGGACGGGTTATCTTCTTGATCCCAGGGGGACATGTAACACATTGGGTCTAATTAGATATGGGGAGTGCCGAGCACGCGGTTAGGGGAGAACAAAGAAGGCTGTTGAGATAGGCAGACGTACTTAGGTGTATGCAGGCATAGTTAGATTGAGTGTACGTACGAGGGTCATTCAAAAAGTTCGTAGACAATGTCGCTCCTGGCAATATTTCTTCTTAAAAATTCATGATCAACACATTATTATGTTTAGAAACATTTATTTCACCGATGTACAAAATTTTATTCAATTTGAATAAATGGTACTGACGTTATTCTATTTTAAAATCGTCTTGTTTTGTCTGCACGGAGCACTCTCAACGACATTGTAACGACAAATTCATAACGTCATCGCGTCGTATTTTACAGTTTTTCAAAATACTCCCCTCTGCACTTCACACACAATCTGTGGCGTCTTACCCACTCACTGAATGCATCTCTATACCATTTGTCATCGAATCTACTGACAATCGTTCGAGTTGCATAAGTTAGTTCTTCTGTGTTTTTAAACTTTCTGCCACGTAACTCGGCTTTCACGGTAGGGAAAACCTTGAAATCCATCGGCGCTAGGTCAGGACTGTAAGGTGCGTGAATCACACGTAAATCCAACTCCAGCATAGTGGTATCAGCGCGGTGGGCAGGAGCGTTGTCTTGATGAAGAAGGAACTCTTCTATCTGCTTATCCGGTCGTTTTTTCCGAATGGCATTTACAAGATCCCGGCGAATCACCTATTTGAAAAGAGAATGAAGATTTTACTATTTTTTATTGTTTATAATAATTTATTGAAATGCAACTTTGATTTACATTTATTCGATCAAATACCCGGTAAATAATCTTTATAACGGTATTTTAGAAATATTATTAAGAAAATAAATTATAAATTCATTATCATACGCTGACAAAACTACTTTAATATTTATTTTGAAAATATACAAGAAATAAAGAAACGGTTTATTACCTGTGCGTAATATTCTGCATTGACTGTTTATTCCTGGGTACTGCATGTACAAGTAGCATACCACGGATATCCATGAAAAATATAAACATATTTTTCCTAGCAGATTTTCTGACTTTAGCTTTGAGGGGAGGTGGAGATGATTATCGCTTCCATGCTGAAGATTGTTGCTTAGTTTCAGGATCATAATGAAACAACCACGTTTCGTCAGTTGTTACTATTCTTTCAAGAAAGTTGTCTTCATTCGAACACCGCCTTAAGAATGCCCTTGAAAGTTGCAACCTTTTTGTTTTGTTCTTCATCCGTCAGGAGTTTGGGTATCCAGCGCGCCGAAACTCTTTTCATATCCAAGTGTTGAGACAAAATTGTAAAAGCGGTACCAGAGCTGATATCAAACATCGACGCAAGTTCTGCAACTGTGACGCGCCCGTCACGCTCCATAACGTTACTTATTCTTTCGACCAAATTTTCACTAATAATTCGTTTCCGCCCTGCTCGCTCATCATCTAAAACAGAGTCCCTGCCCTCCAGAAACCGTCTATGCCATTTATAGACAAACGCACGGCTCACTTTTGACTTACTTCCTGCCTTTTTCAACATTTCCACAGTTTGGTGTTTTTCCAAGAGCAACACAATATTTTATAGCAACTCGCTGCTCCGTGACGTCGTGCAAAGTCATTATTTTTGGCCTTTTTCGATGCGGACTATGAGTCTTCTTTAATCAATTTTTATTCAACGAAGCACTATATTACGTCAGAATTTTGCATATGAAATGACGTAACAATACCCTTTTTGAATATATAAATTTTATTAAGATTTAGCGCCATTTTTTAAAATGACGACTAATAGCATAATACCAGGAAATAATTATACATGACTAAATTTTGCCTTGCTCCGTGACCCGTTTTTTGCAGCTTCGAAATTTAATTAATTTGAAAGTATGTCGGAATATTTTAAAATATTTTAGTTTAAATTAATTGGAATAACTCTTAAAATATGTCTACCAAATTTGGATATAATATGACGTTAAATAAAAAAGTTATAATAAAAGTCTACGAACTTTTTGAATGACCCTCGTACATGGGTACTTGAGTTAGGAAGATTTCTACATTTCCTAGTATCTAACTATTACGAGTATTAGACAATAGGGTTGTTGGACTGTTTTGTCCTGTTTATTAGTTTTGTTGATTCGTGGCCTTTGAAGGGTGCTGGAATCTGGGGGTCATACTAGTTAAGTGTATGACTGTTGCTTTACGGTGTTTGTAAAGTGTGGGACCCTGTGTTTTGTTATATTGTGCCTGTCTGTGCGGTAGAGCACTAGTTTGGTTTTTGTCTGCTGTTTCGTTGCCTTAGTATGATTTCTTAGCATGTTTTGTAAATACGTTGAATATATTTAGTCTGTAAATATGTTGCGCATATTTGTATATTTTGGCAGCGCACTTTAGTCATAGTTTTATCCCTAAGGTCTGAATCTTATCAGACCCGATCCCTGGTTGTTGTAGGGAGGCCGGTTTGGCTCTAATCCGTTCCCCTACACGTTACAGTATCTTTAAAATGAAAGCAAATTCATTGTAATCCATCCCACATGAAAAATTATAAAGGAGAATATGTAAGTATTACCCCGTTTTTCTTGTCGTATTTTTTACAATTCCGACATGCATATAACAGGTAATATCTTAAAAAGTCTTTGTGTGAAAATGTTGCAATTCATATTTTCTAAAAGAAGTAGCCCCTCTTTTTATTTTAACAAAGAAAAAAGTATACCTTTATGATAAAATAAACGAGAAATATGATGTTTTCTTTTATTTTCGTACTCTTCTGTCATAAATATTGACCTTTCTGCACTTAAAAAAGGATAAGTAGGCACTGAGAAACATCTGAATATAAATCTATTTTGCAAAGAGCGAGGATTTTGTTTTGATTAGATATAATGTAAACAGATAAACTTTTTTCTTCCTTATTCTAATCATTCTGCCCCCCCCCCCCATTTCCCCGCAACAATCAACACCTAATAGAACCTAGGAATGACTTTATAAAAAATATCTACATATACTATAAATCAATAAGTAAATATACGTACAAGTACATTTCTTAATTATTTTTTTTTTAGTTTTATCCTGAAAATACAGTTAATGGTAAACATACAATTTAAGATTTTATCTTATATTTTTTCGCACTTTTATATCAGGATATCATAGAGATATTTCTTTACAACTGAAATTGCTATAAATTATCTACCAAAGGAAGAGGATTCTAATATTACCAAACCCTTTAAATCAAATAAAACTGTTATGAATGATGAATTTTTTTTTTGTAAACTGTGTACGTTATTGATTACTGTAATAACAGTGTTATGCCTATAATCACAGTTGCAGAAGTCAGCGGAAAAAAACAAACGTCGCTATTGTGACGTCACATAACGTTGCTTTGACGTAGAACGACATAGGTCCCCCCTTAAAAAAAACTATTGAATCATTTCGGAAGTGATTGTTTAGAGCACTGGAAGTTATTGTACGGCTAAGCTCCGTCCCCTAGAAGTTATTGTACGTTAGAGTTCAGCCAAAGGTTTTCTGTCTGATTTAAATTATGGACAACATCAAAAGAAAAAGTACCGCACCGTGACACAAGTATTGAAAGGGTGGAGATTCTGTGAGATTTCTTATGTTTCCACTAGCTCTGTTGTATAAGCTTTAAAATATTAAAAAAGTATTGAATTTGAATTTTTTCGGAAGTAATTGTTCGGTATATGAGAAGTTGTTGTATGGCTAAGCTCCGTCTCTAGAAGTTATAGTACGTTGCACTTGGAATTCAGAAAAAAACGTTTTCTATCTGATTTAATCAAAAGAAATGTACCGCATCATGACACAATTCAACCAGAATAGATTAAATGCTCCGGACGACCATATAGTATAACGGAGAAATAACGTCGGCCTGCATTGCATATGTACGCGGATAAGTTCTTTATATCAAAACCCTAAGTATTACAATACTGTGGTATTAGTTAAACTATCCCTAGTATTTTTGTAAATTATGTTTGAGATCAATGTCAAATATCTTGTAAGGCTGGAATGTGTAAAGAATATTAAATTGTATTACAAACAATGCTTAAAGAAAGGCTTGGTAGGTTTTACATTTTAACATAGTTCGATAGTTATTATAAATACGAATAAATTGATATACAGCACAGCTACTATCTCTCTTGCTGATTAGAGATATTACTAAAAATAGCTTAGTTTACACCTTTGAGCTTGCACTGAAATTAGCTGTTTACCGGAAGTGACGTTTGTGACGTCACAAGTGTGACATGCAGAATATTGTATAGTCTAAAATTAAGAGCGAACTAGCATTAGGTCATGTAAAATTTTAAAATCAAACGTCTTTAACGCATACAGGCAGTACGTCAGGTTTATTTCCTGATTACTAGGCCTAATTTCATTTCTGGCAAAAACAATATAGTTCCGTACTATATGTATAAATATTGTAATTAAATGGTTTGATTACCACCCCCCTTACCCAACACCCCCAATTTTGCTTCTCCATGTTTGTTTTTACACATTTAATTTACTAAAAATTTCTTTTTTAATTCGACCATAACTTTGAAAACGCTGGTACAAGCAGCACATCCCCCCTTCTATAAAAAAAACAACGCTCATATATTTGATCAATTACATTGCAATCAAGTGCCGGATTATTGTTTTGAAGTTCACATCATCAGTAAAGTGCAGGGTGTAGATTTTTTTTTTCAAACCTCATTAGTTCCGTATTCTTTAACAATCATAGATGGCATTCAAGCTAATTTGATATTTGGAAGCTGTGCACCCCGTTTCTTAGTGTTGACGTAGACCTACAGTGTATCTCAATATTACACTGCGATTGTATTATTTAATTACTGCTTACATGTATATTTACACTTGTGAACTCTTAATAATATTGTCTGTTGTCTTCCTTTTTTATCTCTGTAAAATAACCTTTAAAAAGCCATTTCACACAAATGAAGTTCCTTTCAATACCTGTCTGTTTACTGTATATAATTGTTTTTTTTTTTCAATCAGAAATGAAAGAAATTTCGACATTTTTATTTCAAGATTTACCCACCCTGTCCTAACCTGACTATAAGAATGAAAAATTGAATAGGATTTTTCAAATTTTAACAACGTTTTTTTTCCATAAAATCCTAAAATCATCATTAATTTGTACTTTATTAATTTTTATTTATTTATTTATTTTTTTTTTGGGTGGGGGGGGGGGGTTATGTCGTACAGACATCACTCTGAGCTCCTTGGATGGCTCGTATACCTGTGTTTGAATGGAGTGTAGCGGAGTAAGCCTAGTATTGCCGATTGTGCACATTATGCATAATGATCTTTCACAAATAATTCAAACTTTTGCTTACAGCTGTCACAAGCTACCGTAAACAGCGTGTATATTGTACATTGTATATTGTTTGGATTTTCAGAAGTTATCAATCAATCAATCATTTATTTGAATCTCTTCACCATTTTACAATAGTGTACAGAGCGGACTACAAAACATATAGGTGATTTTATATACATCAATAGGTCTAAAAGGCATGCGTGAATAAGAAACTAAACAAAAACTAACAAAAAATTGAAGGTTGCTATAAATGTGAAATATGGGAATTTAGGCCGGGGAGCATATTTCATTTATTTTCTTTACAAAGGAGCACAATTTTCTAAGAAAGCAGTGTTTATTGTTATTTATAATGTTTTTAAAACTAATTATATTGATATATTGATTGACTGATTACTAAAAGAATATGAATTTAATTGATTATAATATTTAATTTTCATGTATGTAAATGTGTATCAACTTCTATATTACAGTAATATTTAGATTGGACATCTGTAAGGTACCGGTAGAATGTTAGAATGCCATCCGGGACCCTTGACTTCTTCAATAATGAATAATATATACTGCATGAAACAACGTGTAAACACGTTAATAAGGTGGCACATAAAAACAAATTAAGTTTACACTGAAAGTCGAATTTAACATCTGACTTCGAATTGATTGTGTTGCATCAAGCCTAGATATATATACGTAACCTGAATTTTTTTTTTAGAGCTGAACAAATTTAATTCCTAATTATTTTAATATGAGAATAAAAACATTTTTTCTTTCTACAAAATTGTTAAACATAGAAGTTTTATCTTTTAAAATTTATACCACTGCAAGCACCGAAGTAACGCGACTTTGTTCTAAATTAATTTTAAAAATACATGCATCCAGTTTTACTGGAGGGGGTGGGGTCATTTGTTAAAAAAAAAACATTGCAAATCATGAAAAAAAAATGACAATGAAAAAAAAATTATTTAACTTATTAAACCACAACAAATGTAAAAAATGAACGCACAATTAAAATCAGTAGGGACTAAAGTTATTCATGTTGTCAACTGTTTAGGCCTTTAAGTTTTAAGGGGGGGGGGTGTTAAATATGTAATGTGTCGAATTGTGTTTTTGTTTAATATAATTTTTAAAAGAATGATTTAAAATGCTACTTGTGAATATTTTCTTTTTTTTTCACATACCAATCAATAGTATAAACGTAAAATAGTATGCAAACGATTTGCTTTCTCGGGTTCTACATCGCTAGCGTAGAGCTCAAAACGAAAGGGCTCTACTTCCAAATTTTTTGTATTATTGCACAGCAATGAATGCCCATCAAAACTTGACGATCCACAAGAAATTTCAAGCGATTCTTTCTCTAATGTACTATCAGAATTATCCGAAACAGCGTTTTCTGTCACTTATTCAGCTATCATTTGAGGGAAGCGAGACACACTTGTGACGTCATTGAACTGGATTGCATTTAAACCGGAAGTGACACTGTCAAGGATTATCGATCGTTTTCACAGGTGCAAATGCAGACGTTCAACATTGATTATCTTTTGAATGGCGGTACCGATTTTAGTCGGGTTTTCGCCAAAATGTTTTATAAAGTAAGTTTAGTGAATTATGTTGATGGGTAAAAGTACCGTGGCCTATCTCTAAGGTGATTCGAACGTGACGAAAATACGTCAACTGCGCAACGCGAAACGTCAAGGAAATTTAATCTCTACGCAAAATGCTCTAATACATAAACTTTTTAATACATCAATTATAGATTTTTTTTCATTAATAAACAAAAATAAGAAATAGTTAAATACGGAAAAATCATATTGTTTGTTATCCTTGATTTTATTTAACAAATGTTTGATTTATTTATGTATTAGAGCATTCAGTACAGTATGGAGATTTAATTTTCATGACGTCAGCTGATGGCGATCGGGCCTTCGGACGAAATTCAAAGTTTGCTTGAATTTTGGTTGATAGCATTATCAACGGGTTGGATTTAAACTTAAAACTGAACACTACTCGTAAATAGGCATAGTCCGCCATATTTCCCGTTCTTCAACGCTCTCCCTACAACTCGTATATAAGGAGCAGATCGCTAGTCAGTTCAATGTATTTCACTGTACAGATCCGACGAGTGTAGACGTACATCTTACAAAACGTGCTACTCAATCTCCATGAAATTATCAAATTTTACGTATTTTGTCCAAAACAGGACAAAAGTATCTTGGAAAATACAGGTCAATACGTTATTTACGAACAGAAAATGCACATAAAAACAAGAAATAAACGCAAAAAATTCAAGACCACGATAGGAGTACCACATGTCGGCCACGGGTTTCGAGTGTGCAATCGGATGTAACGAAAGCGAACGGTTTATATACCCGTCTGACAGTGCCTATTTATGAGAAGTGTTCAGCTTTAAGGAAGAAATGTATAGCGAGAAATATCATATTTGAACCCAATGCTACACGCAAACCGGTAGGCATGTCCGATTTATGTGTGAAATTCAAGCCTGAACCGAGAGCTAACGTTAGGGGTCAAATTGGCGTTGCACACCTTGTGTATTTATATATATGGAGGGGATAGAATTTTTCGATATTTGGCTTACTATTATAGCAACTCATTGATAAAAAATTAGGTGCCTGTGTAAATATCAACGGGTGTCCAGTATTCAAACAGCAAGATGAGCTAAGAAGTCTGAATATGACCTGACCACAATTATTTCGGTCATAAGTACTACCCTACGCACCTTTGAGCTGTTGAGTACGTTGAAACATGAACGATGACTGTTACATTTATGCAGACTACGCTATACCGTATACATGTACTTACTTGTAAAATTAAAATCATACATATATGTAAAATACAAGAAACATATATTGACGCAAGCGTCAAAAATCGGCCGCAAACCAATTAATTGTTCCTTTTATGAAACAACTAAAGACTGAAATGGTGATCTGTTATGAAATATCTTATATTTATCTGTTAATATATATCCTCGTGACATTAAACTCTTGTGCACGACATTGCATTATTTTCTTAATTATATAATGCATGTTCAGAACTACATGTATAAGTTAAGTACCCCTGGTCCTCTGCGTCAACAAACCGTGGGCCTGTACAATTAAGGGGCATTTACATTAAAAGTTTAAAACTAAAGTTTAATGTAATCTACAACTTATATGCAGTGTAGTTTTAATTTAATAAAAGCGCAACAAGCATGTGGGGCTCCTTGCGCTCTCTTAGAGGAAAAAACTGAACTCCCTCTAGATCCGCCACTACATTTCCTTTGAGTTGTAGCGGGAAAAGTCTTGGCACATTGTAAAACGTACATTATCCTCGTCTCCTAAGGGCAAAATCTTGTAATATTCTGTAGCCTGCTAGGTCTTTTAATGAAATGACATTTAACCATATTTTTGAAAATTTCTATATATGTACATGTGTACACGTCATTTTAAAATAAATACGTACAATAAATCCTGTTTAAATAGAGAAAGTAAAATTGTGCAATATACATAACGCGGTCTTTGCTTTAGATTATGCCCAACACATGTCCTGTTTTTCCACACCTCAAACATGTCTAAGTTTCTCAATCAGGATTGGATGAAATATTTACCTCAATCTTTATTAAAAAAAATAATTTTATGTTTATTGTGCGTTCTTGTTAAGCATTTAGACGCTCTTTTTAATAAACTATTATATTTATGTTAAATATTTTTATTTAAATTGTTTTAACTCCGCAGAGACGCACAGCGACTTCAAACTTTCATATCATATAACCGACCGCCTCCTGGCGGCCGGGAATGATACACAATTGCCCCACCAGACATAAAACGTAAAATGAAAATGAAGATAAATACCACAATATTTTGATAGTTTTGCGACTTAGAACGTTGGCTTTATAAGAGATGTCGTGAAAAAAAATATATAACTTTATTTGTTTTTGATATTACTAATATAAGTGAAACGATTATAATTTTTTCATATTTTCAATTAATATTCTCTAACTTAAGACATATCGGAAGACATAAAATTAAGTTATAATTATTTTAGAATGAAAAAATTATGATTTTTTGTGGAAAAAACATAAATAACAGTACATTTTTTGTTTATATTTTAAAATGGAAGGGAAGTTACTCCTCGTCAGATTCTCAAATTGGGGCCTCATATAGGGTTTTCAATTGAAAAATGAAGGAATAGTCATCAATGAAGCATGGACATGAAGCATTTAAATTTTCTAGATATGAAAATAAATAAATAAACTATTAAACGATTTCATTATCGAATTAGAGGGCGATTTATTACCAATTCAGGGCCCATGAAAAAAACTCAAACATTTTTCATGTTAATTATACAGATAAACAAGACACTAGAATACAACATATAATGTACATGTATAATGGAAAACAATTCTTTGATAAAGTACATAAATTGGTAGTATCTAAATTAATTATCATGTCTATGCAAATGTTGTTTTATTATTTTAATTATATCTATAATGTGTAATTATTCCTGGAGGAAAAATGAATTTTCAGAATCTACAATTTTATTGAAATTCAAAATCTGAGATGACTAATTGACTTTTGCGAAAACAAAAAAATTAAATAAATAAATAAATAAAAATTAAAACAAACCAAAAAAAAAAAAACAAACAAACAAAACAAAACAAACAAATAAACAAAACAAACAAACCCCAAAAAACGAAAAGCAAATAAAAAACACAAGATTTTTTTTTTATCTGAACCAAGCTAGGGTACTGCTATACCAAATGTACCTATGCCTATGTCAAATTTGATATCGGAAAGAAAAAAATCTTGTTTTTCTCATTTTTTCCCCTTGATAATCCAAAATCTTGAGCGGCAGGTTTGTAAACTTATAAATAAAAAAAATGTTGGTCTAATTATTACATGGCATACATGAAAAATGCATTAATTTCAATATGTCAGAGGAAATTCGAACTGAGAGATTATTTTAATGTTTCTGATGCTAACGGCTATTTTATTTAATATTTTTACCTCAAATGTTCAGAATTGATAAATAATACAATGTATTTGATTATTTAATGCATACTTTTAAGATTTTTTTGTGTTTATCTTTTCACATATAAATGTTTCTTTGGAAAAGGCTAAAAATTGAGCAAGACCCAATGAAAGTCAGATGATTATATCTTTCTTCCGGACTCATGAACCTACCAATTTTTTTTTCAAGGTTTAAAGCTTTGTTTTACTGCTATTCAAAGAAAGTTAAAAGAAAAAATTCCAATTACTCTTGGTATGATTTTTTGCCATTTCATCAATTGGTAGTCATGCTGAAAATGGCATTTTTAAGAGCAGTCTGAGGAAATTCGGATTAATTTTTTTAAATATCATTTACTATTTCAATACTTTTTTTTATTCTGTAGGAAGACAATGTTATTATCTTTCATTTCCATGACATAAAAATACGATTGGAAATAAAATCTTTTTATTTTTTAATTTTGATTATGTCTTGTTTACTTTTGGACAACAGACAAGTTCAACACTCTCATGTTCAGAGGCCGTTGCCATGGAAACTAGCGTATTGACCCATATCAAAACTGTCATTATTCAGGACAGGGAATCCTCTAGTATCGTTCTTATCATTTTTAAGAAAATCCAATTACTTTGGCGACAGGTTCGAATCACCTTAAAATAAATAATATATAATTGACTCTGAAATATCAATAGTAATTTATATATTAGAACTATTGTCTGTTTGGCGAAATGTCAAGTTTACAGGTACTAGGTATAAAAAACGATCGTATGTTACAAAAACCATAGTGCTAATGAATTAACAAATGAATCAATATTTGTGCAGAGCATTCAATCGATACTTCCTGCAGTTCTAGAGATATGATGTGTGACAGGTAGAAAACCAGTTATACACTAGATTGGGTGATCCCTTTCAGTCACACTGCTCTGCTGGTGACACGAAAATAAAGATTATGAAAATTTTAAAAATTATTTTTCCATTTATTATGTTGTAACATGTTACATGTAAAACTCATCTGCATTATTTACATTCCATAACATTTAATAAAGCGATTGCTGATTTTTTTGGCACTGGTTTAACACATTTTTTTGTAAGATACATGCATATATAAACGTTTAATTTTTTTTTATTCGTGATCATCTCAGCAATGCATGGTATTGTTGAATCTTGCCCTCAAAACATCAAGGAGGCTATAAAAGCATCTTCAAGACTGGGATGTGGTAAGGACAAGTATGGTAATGACCAGTATATATGTCTCCCGAACACAGATAAGACGGGTCTGGTGGAATTATGCCACAATGGAATCATGGGTTTAATACAAGGAGGTAAATTATGAATATTAATATAACAAAGATAAATTAAATACATGTATATTTTGAAGTTTTCAAAGAAGATGGGCGCATTTGGCGTGTGATCTGCAGGAATCATTTGTACGAAACATTTATGGTTTAAATGTCTATGATTTGGTTGGCTGGTTACATTGCTGGTCAGACCTTACAAACAATTCCAAAAGGTTTTTTTTTCATTTAGATTGAACGACCTTGTGTGATTGAAACATTTATGTCCGTTTTCCTAGGGGGTATTAAAAAAAGCAATGTTTAAAAAAATTAACACCTAAAATATTTAATGCATAGACACTTAAACCCCAGTCACATTTCCAAAAATGACCAACGGCCGACGGGTTTTGAAGCAAAAATGGGATTTTTCGGGTGACAGTCGTCAGTTCATCGGCCGTTGTCTTGGCCGATTTTGACCTCTTTTTTTGTCGGCCGACCAATTTTGTGTCCATCGGTCAAAGTTATAATTTTTTCTGCGTCGGTGGCCGATTTCCTCATTGAACTTCTCCGTCGACCAACTTTCGATCATCGTCCGACGATCAGTGGTCAGTTTATTAAGTCGGTCGTCCGTCGTTGGATGAAAAGGGTGTTTAAAATTTTGGCCGACGCTTAAAATCAAACTGTAGTTCAGAGCTCGATGATCGGACGACGATTGGCCGACTTGTGAATATTTGCATAACACAAACAAAATTTTGATGCATGGATTGATATAATTTTTTGAAACAGATCTAGAAATAACATGAATAATTAATCCGTAAGATATAAAGAAGTCTTAAGTATTCTTTGCTGCTTATATATGCACCATTAATCTTTTTTATGCAATTCCATACAAAATTTTGCACATTTTTTCAACATTGAGTCACAATTTTATAAGATTCTGCCACTGCCTTGCAAACGTTACTCACGTCACCTGTTTGAATATAGATCTATGAAAAAATATTGATAACTTCTAAAGAAAAAAATTTTTGTGTTATTTATCCAAGTCATCGGTGTCCCTAGGAATTAATGTGACTGCTCAGTGTCGCCCGATACTGTATCGGCCGATCATGTTCTTTCAGCCGACAAGACCAGAAAAATTTAGTCGCCCGACAATCGGTTTAAATGTGACCTAGGCATTAAGCTTGATACGTGTATACGGGTATATTCGATTAAGCGACACGGGTTACACGAGTCACTAGAGTTGTAAATAAAACAACCTATCTTCGACACGGGTGATCAACCCGTGTTACGCGAGTATACTCCTCAGTTTACCTGGAGTAACTGGTAAAAGAAATGGCGGGAAGTGATGTCGCATTATTAATGCGAAAACTGTTTCTGCATAAATATGTCAGTGTTTGTATTAGAAATTTACGTCAATGAAAAAAGTCTGCAATATAATTTTGACACCCCCTTTTTACTTTTTAGTTTTTAACCCTAACCCAACCTCTTAAAATGACTGTTGTTTTATCATTGACAGATTTTGTTTGTTTGTTTAAATAAAGAAGTTTATCTAGCTTTTTTTTTAAATCTGCCTATAATTATTTCCCGAACCTCAAGATTTCGTTTTACAAATGAACTTACGACTAAAACCAAAAACTTATGTTGATTATAAATTTTTGAAAATTAACTGTTTGGGAAATTGTTACCATAAAACATTCTAAATTCTTTTCAAGAAGAATAAAATCGCAAATAATTTCTGGACTTTTTCATATGCACCTAAATACCGGTCTTAAGACCTCCGAAACACAATACATATTACCCCCCCCCCCCCCAAAAAAAAAAGATATACTAGTACTGCGCGGGGTATATCGATAAAATTGCATATCCCTTGTAATAAATTTATTTTTATTTATTATTTATTTTAAATTCTTATCATTTGATTGTTTATTTGTTTTTGCTTGTCAAAAAAATTATGAGACTTAACGTCTGTGAGATTTGATGCCCCCCCCCCCTTCTGAAAAAAAGAAATATTGGATGTCTGCGATACATTATCCCCTACATTTGTATAACTTTTTAAAAAATAATTTAGATCCTCACTAACAAATTAATACTATACTAATTCATTCCTACTATAGCTATATATTTTTGTTCATGCACAAAGCCGTACTAAGGAATTGGAAAGGTTTAATTTTTTTATTATTTCTGTTGCCATGGGAACAGAGATCCATATCAACTAATGAAATAATCACCGATTTCAGTTTGCAGACGCATTCCTGCATGACTGTCAAAATATTTCAAGATCATATTCCTGACAAAACTATTTTTATGCATAAATAGAAAGTCTATTCAAAAGGAGAGTATTCGCATTTTTGAACAAATATTGGGTTTTTTTGGTAATCGAAAAAAAAAAGATGTTTTGACAAATATATTTTTTCCAGAGTTTTGATATATCAAAAGGCACATTATAATAACAAAATTCCACTGGAATCATTTCTGTTGCAATTTGTTTGAAGTTTGAGTGTTTTTGAGCTAGATTGACTGAAATTGCTCTCACATTTGATCCTGTAATTATCTTAAAACTGAATTATTAATAATAATGATTTAACCTCATAAGGTAATTAACACGACATATTTATGCTGCGATTGTTACAAATCTATAAAAATAATTTTAGTGAATCAATATGCATCTATTAGACAATTTTGAAATCAGGGGGCCCGTTTTACAAAAGAACTTACACCTAAGACCAAAATTTATTCTGCGATTTTATTCTTCTTGAAAAGATATAGAATGATTTACAATGAAATCTTAGAAATATGGAGGTCGGGTCCCCAGAACCAACTGGTTCTTTGTTTACAATAAATGTTATAAGTATATATAAATTACCTTTTCAGCCTTTAATTACTATCGTAATAATTATTGAACAATTTCATGCGTTTAGTTGAAATATTGAACATTATTTTTACAGACTCAAAATTAAAATCCACAGCCTACATGTAAGACCATGAAAAACACATTAGCTCAAGTTTTCTTTGCAACCGGCGTCACTTTTTTTTTGTAAAAGGATGTCTCTCACATCCTGTGACTTGCAGTATATTAATGAAAAATGTTAGCTATGGTATTTTTCTGACCAATTATTATAACCCGTGCAAAATGTTACCGGGGGGGGGGGGGGGGGTTGGGGAGATAGATAGAGAATACAGGCACGTAGCAGCTGGTGGAAGCGCTCCCCACACTTCTTTTTCCAAACATCTCTTTACGTTTAAAAAATCTTCGTCAAAAGACCACCGATAGCTTCCTCCCTCTTTTTGTTACAATAAAGTCAATCAAGGGTCAAGTCGTCTTATATGAATAAAATTTGGTACTGAAGGAAGTAAGACCTACATCCCCTTCCTCCAAATAAATAGGAGTTTTGTTTTTTTTTCTCTCGCTCCCCCCCCCCTTTTTCAAACACGATGGCACGTCACTATTATATTTAATACTACTGACATGTATGTATGTGAAGACATTCTTATTCTACTTTTTTAATTTAATAAGAGGAGGTATTGACTTGTAAAATAATATTGCAAGGACAAATAATCTATAAAATACATGTTATATCTGTAAAAAATACATTTTGTTGAACAATCAATTCTGATTTGAGGTCTTGTATTAAATTATCTGCTATTCTTTATTTGATAATTGGATATTGTTTGTTAATAAGTTGTTTGTCCTGTTTAGACCAAAAATAAAGGGAATATACTTTTTTTTACCCGCCATATTTATACAAACACTAAACGACACGAGATGTTTTATTTAGATCACTAGAGTTCAATAAGTGAGCATGCGCATATATTACACTAGTGCGACACGGGTTGTCTTAATCGAATACACTCTACATGTCACAGTTCATTAAAGAATAGAAGATCGGAATTGATTTCGCTCGAGAACTAAACTGAACCAAAATTTATATACATCAAAATTTTAATACATCAGCAGATGAAACGAAAGTGACAAAATAAATGGTTGTTTGCATGAAAAAAAAATAACGCCCCATTCCAGGCTCGAACCAAAAACTTCCTGCATCAAGTGCAATGAACAGGTTACCTATCTTACTGAGCTATCACCGCTACATATTTACCGAAGACTTTAAAATGACAAAGAAACACCACATTAATACATTTGGATTTTTTGGGGAAAAGTTCATTTTTCGTGGTCTCTGGGTCTTCTCTCCATGTTTTAAAAATGTGTATTTGTTTCTTTGGATTAGAATACACACAGATAATGTTTCAAAATCATGGAGAGAAGACCCAGAGATAAAAAAAAAAAATTAAGAAAAACATGTTTCAAAATGTATAATTTTGTACCAAATATCTGATCTGGCCAATTTTAAAGTTATTTTTTAGAAAATCAAAGCTCAATTTCGGGAAAATATTTTACGTTTTTGTCGCACAGGAACTAGATAAATAAAATAAATGTTAAAAGTTCATGTGACATGTCTATAAAATTTTCACTTTTCAATTACGCCCAGATTCCTGCCGAAAGCCAATCTAAAGCGCCTTCGTTCTTTCAATTGGCAATTATTAATTAACATACAGTAACAACAGACACGCCAAAAATACAGCCCCTACCTTATAAATGAAAAAACAAAGAAACGTTGCATATCTTATTTTTATGTACAGCCCTTTATATTTGACAATATTTGCCAAATTTTTATTTTTACAAATTTAGGCAACTGTTTGGAAACAGCGGGCGGGAATCTATTTTCACGTGACTGCTCAGAATTCCTCGAAGGTTGTCCTGCGAAATCGTACAAAAGCAATGAAATTTACAAATGTAAGAGTAAAACTCACTTTAACTACATTTTATAAGTTTGGATGACATCGACCGTTCATATAAATGTACTTTTTATCATTACTTGTTTTAGATCCTGCATGTCAAAAGATTGATATAGAATACCGATGTTATCTTTCTCATCCTTCGTGTTCAGTGACGTAAGTAAATACAGCACTTTTAGTGTGCTTTTATGGGCGAGTTTTGCATTTTAGTTCAATAAAATACTTTTTAAACAGAAAACAGAAAACCTTAGACACATCAGGAATATTTACAACAGGGCAAACACAAGACTTTGACGTGTTCAACACAACAGTCGTAGATGGTATTCCCACATCCACTTTCCAGGGAGAAAACTCTAATGAAGTTGGTGTAATAGTAGGAGGCATATTTGCTGGAGTGATTTTCTTTATTATCCTTATGTTCTTAGGTGTTATTTTATGGAAAAGAAAACTATTGAGAAAAGAAACAGAGAAACATGGAGAGGGTAGGAATATTGTTTTTTCATCGGAATAAGTATTTTTGCAATATTTTGACACATATGAGGGCCGTTCAAAAAGGTTATCACTAGATGCTATGGCGTAAAAGAAGTCGAACATGAGTTATCGTTCATAAGATGCGTAAAACGTCATCACTAGAGACCTATTCACTCGTACATGGAATATTCCACATGTGTTAAAATATATAGAAATAAAATAAATATTCTTTAATAATATTTATTTGATTGGTAATATATATTTATTTCATATGTAGTTTACAATGGGGTTATTATATATCAATCCGTATGCCGAAAAGTGGAAATGTCAGTACAATTTATATATCAATATAAATTAATCATAAAACGACAATGATTTTTATCGTGGATTGATTTTAATGAAAAATAAAAGGAGTTGAGGTATAGTACTGGATATATTTCCTTTCTATATATTTATTTGTATTTCGATTAGTGCAGTTTGGTTGTTATGTGTATTGCGAATGGAAAATGCACGGGGGGGGGGGGGGGGGGGGTTATTACCTAGTGGAGACAGGCTTCTATCGTTAAATGTGGTCATGTAAGAAACAAAAACCAAACGCGTTTAAATGCTGCCTTCAGATCCTTGCTCCAATTTTTCAATCAGGGGAACACTAACAATTGCCGTTGGAAAGCTGCTGACACCCTGGGTCATTGAGCAGTGAGGGACCTTTTTCATGCCAGCACCAACAGCGACAGGGAGGGGTGGAGCGGTAGTTTGTCAGAGTTAAGGAGCCCACAACCACACTAAAATTATTGAATTATTAAAACTTAAGTATTTTTTGTAAAGAAAAGGGGGCCCTGGCCCCCCTGCACAGTGAGGGACCTTTTTCGTGCCAGCACCAACTGCGACAAGGGACCTCGGTTTATACGGTCTCATTGGAGGACCGGTTTCCACGTCCTTCAGAGGAATTCAAACCTGTAACACAAGGATTATCTCCTTAATCCGCGACTTTAAAGCAGACTTTCTTACTACTATTTCACACGGCGACGCAGATTTCAGTTGCGAATCCAGGAATCTCGAAAGAGGGGGGGGGGGGGGGGGTGCAGTTGTTTGTCAGAGTTAACAGTTTGTCAGTGTTAAAATATACAGAAATTAAATAAATATTTTTTAATAATATTTATTCGATTGGTAAATTACATTTATTTAAAATTAAAAATTATTGAATTATTAAATCTTATGTACATATGGGACAGAAAAGAGGGCCCGGGGGAGGGGGGTTGCACTACCTCTAAACTAATCCGCCAGTGTAATTGAATGATTATTATACTCAGGTTGTGAGATAGAAACAGAAATGGGGGCCCGGGGGTGCACTACCTCTAAACTAATCCGCCAGTGTAATTGAATGATTATTATACTCAGGTTGTGAGATAGAAATAATTATTTTCTTATTTCATTTAGAAACTCATACCTATACAACAACCACTAATTAGAAATCTGTTATTTTTTCACATGAATATCCAGCTAAGCAATAAGACTTAATTTCTCACAAAACTCAAGTTTTTTTCCCCGAGGTTATGCTAACGCAATAGAGCAAGGGATACGTAAATCTACAAGACCTATATTTCTCGCTATTAGGCAGTCACTACTATTCTGGGTCTGGTATACCTGGTATTTCACACTAGATTATTCGAGTGATTTTTTTTTCATGTGATCCAAAGTACAAACATATGACATTGAACTTTTTTTATTAATATTTCTTCACTTAGGGCAGTGATTTTTGTATAATACATGTTGTAAAATATGTTTCAAAAATAAAAAAAAAATTATTAAACTAATAATAAAATCCAAATTACTAGAAAAACTTTTACTTTGGCCATATCTTTTGAACAGTAGATACCAAGACATTTATACTTCACATATATAATCTTTTTTGAAAGACCTTTAATTGAATACCAACTGCCTTCACCCTTTGACATTGACCTTGTAGATTTACGTACTTGTGAAAAAATTTTAACCTTGGCTATAACTTTTGAACGGTAGGGAATAGAACTTTCATATTTCATATACGTAATCCTTGTGAAAAGTTACTCCATTGGTTACCAAGAACTTTGATCCTTTGACCTTGACCTTTGAGATTGACCTACTTTAAAAAGCAAACCTTGACCATAACTTTTAAAGTATTCTGGCTAGTGCTTTCATAATTAACATTTTTAATCCTTGTGACAGGACCTTTCATTTGATAACAAGAACGTTGACTGTTTGACCTACTTAAAAAAACATAACCTTGGTCATAACTTCTGACCGGTTAGGGCTAGGGTTTTCATACTCTATATAAAAATTCTATGTGGCAAGACCTTTCATTTTGATACCAGTTACATTGACCTGTTGGCCTTGACCATAGATTTTTGTACTTATTGAAAAAAAAAAGAACTTTCAAATAGGCTTGCTTTCAAGTTTCACAATTATTTTCCAGTGAGAATACCTTACTTTTGGTACCTATTAAATAAATTTGCATTTAAGAAAAGTTTAATCTTTGCTATGTTGCCATACGCGGTCATAAGTGTTACCTAAACACATCTTGTTTATTAGGTATTCATATGATGCATTAATTTACACTCATAATCCCTAATGTCATTCATTGATGCTGATTTGGTTTAGATTGAAATTATTACCATGATCTTAAAAAGGTTTTCCTACCTACCTGTAGCTTGTACCAGCTAATAATTCTATATCAAACTCGGCAACTTCCTACCTTTTACGGAGATTCAAATGATAAGTTTAACCTAAAGATATGTCTCTAATCTCAGATCTTTCTCTCACCTACCTGTACCTTGTACCAGATAAGAATATGGCAAAATATTCGATTTATTCCTACCTGTCATTCAAAGATGCTTATTTATTTTATACTGAAATTCTTACCCTTATCTTACTTGGCAAAGCCTTAACTTTTATGGAGATTCAAATGATAGGTTTAACATGAAAATAAGTCCCTTAACTCAGAGCTTTCTCTCACCTACCTGTACCTTGTACCAGATAAGAATTCGGCAAAATATTTGTCATATTCCTACCTGTCATTCACAGATTCAGATTTATTTTATACTGAAATTCTCACCCTGGTCTTACTAGACAAATTTTCACCTTTTATTGAAATTCAAAAGATAGGTTTAACATGAAGATATGCCCCTGATTTCAGAGCTTTCTCTCACCTACCTGTACCTTGTACCAGATAAGAATACGGCAAAATATTCGATTTATTCCTACCTGTCTTTCATAGATACTGTTTATTTTATACTGAAATTCTTACCCTGGTCTTACTAGACAACATTTCACCTTTTATTGAGATTCAAAAGATAGATTTAACATGAAGATATGCCCCTGATTTCAGAGCTTTATCTCACCTACCTGTACCTTGTACCAGATAAGAATACGGCAAAATATTCGATTTATTTCTACCTGTCTTTCATATATACTGTTTATTTTATACTGAAATTCTTACATTGGTCTTACACATGTACTAGGCAACTTCTTACCTTTTATGGAGAATTAAAAGATAATTTTAAAAGGAAGAAAAGTCCCTTATCTCAGAGCTTTCTCTCACCTACCTGTACCTTGTACCAAATAAGAATACGGCAAAATATTCGTCATATTTCTACCTGTCTTTCATAGATGCTGATTTATTTTATACTGAAATTTTTACCCTGATCTTACTAGGCAACTGCTTACCTTTTATGGAGAATCAAAAGATAAGTTTAACAGGAAGATAAGTCCCTTATCTCAGAGCTTTCTCTCACCTACTTGTACCTTGTACCAGATAAGAATACGGCAAAATATTCGATTTATTCCTACCTGTCTTTCATAGAAACTGTTTATTCTATACTGAAATTCTTACCCTGGTCTTACTAGGCAACTTCTTACCTTTTATGGAGAATCAAAAGATAAGTTTAACAAGAAGATTTATCCCTGATTTCAGCGCTTTCTCTCACCTACCTGTACCTTGTACCAGATAAGAATACGGCAAAATATTCGTCATATTCCTACCTGTCTTTCACAGATGCTAATTTATTTTATACTGCCATTCTTACCCTTATCTTACTTGGCAAAACCTTACCTTTTATGGAGATTCAAAAAATAGATTAAACATGAAGATATGTCTCTAATTTAAGAGCTTTCTCTCACCTACCTGTACCTTGTATCAGATAAGAATACGACAAAATATTCCTCATTATCCTACCTGTCTTTCATAGATGCTTATTTATTTTATACTTAAATTCTTACCCTGATCTTACTAGGCAACTCCTTACTTTTTATGGAGATTCAAATGAAAGGTTTAACATGAAGATATATTCCTGATTTCAGAGCTTTCTCTCACCTACCTGTACCTTGTACCAGATAAGAATACGGCAAAATATTCGATTTATTCCTACCTGTCTTTCATAGATGCTGTTTATTTTATACTGAAATTCTTACCCTGGTCTTACTAGGCAACTTCTTACCTTTTATGGAGAATCAAAAGATAAGTTTAACAGGAAGATAAGTCCCTTATCTCAGAGCTTTCTCTCACCTACCTGTACCTTGTACCAGATAAGAAAACAACAAAATATTTGTACTATTCCTACCTGTCATTCATAGATTCAGATTTATTTTAACTGAAATTCTTACCCTTCTTACTAGGCAACTCCTTACCTTTTATGGAGATTCAAAAGATAGGTTTAAAATGCAGATAAGTCCCTGATCTCAGAGCTTTCTCTCACCTACCTGTACCTTGTACCAGATAAGAATACGGCCAAATATCCATCATATCCTACCTGTCTTTCATAGATACTGTTTATTTTATACTGAAATTCTTACCCTGGTCTTACAAGGCAACTTTATATCTTTTATGGAGAATCAAAAGATAAGTTTTAAAAAAAGAAAAGTCTTTTATCTCAGAGCTTTCTCTCACCTACCTGCACCTTGTACCAAATAAGAATACGGCAAAATATTCGTCATATTCCTACCTGTCTTTCATAGATGCTGATTTATTTTATACTGAAATTCTTACCCTGACCTTACTAGGGAAATCCTTGCCTTTTATGGAGATTCAAAAGATAGCTTTAACATGAAGATAAGTCCCTTATCTCAGAGCTTTCTCTCACCTACCTGTACCTTGTACCAGATAAGAATACGACAAAATATTCCTCATATTCCTACCTGTCTTTCATAGATGCTGATTTATTTTATACTGAAATTCTTACCCTGATCTTACTAGGCAACTCCTTACCTTTTATGGAGATTCAAATGATAGCTTTAACATGAAGATATATCCCTGATTTCAGAGCTTTCTCTCACCTACCTGTACATTGTACCAGATAAGAAAACGACAAAATATTCGTACTATTCCTATCTGTCATTCATAGATTCAGATTTATTTTATACTGATATTCTTACCCTGACCTTACTAGGCAACTCCTGACCTTTTATGGAGATTCAAAAGATAGTTTAAAATGCAGATAAGTCCCTGATCTCAGAGTTTTCTCTCACCTACCTGTACCTTGTACCAGATAAGAATACGGCAAAATATTCGATTTATTCCTACCTGTCTTTCATAGAAACTGTTTATTCTATACTGAAATTCTTACCCTGGTCTTACAAGGCAACTTCTTACCTTTTGTGGAGAATCAAAAGATAAGTTAACAGGAAGATAAGTCCCTTATCTCAGAGCTTTCTCTCACCTACCTGTACCTTGTACCAGATAAGAATACGGCAAAATATTCGATTTATTCCTACCTGTCTTTTATAGATGCTGATTTATTTGATACTGAAACTTTTACCCTGATCTTACTAGGCAACTGCTTACCTTTTATGGAGATTCAAATGAAAGGTTTAACATGAAGATATATTCCTGATTTCAGAGCTTTCTCTCACCTACCTGTACCTTGTACCAGATACGAATACGACAAAATATTCCTCATATTCCTACCTGTCTTTCATAGATGCTGATTTATTTTATACTGAAATTTTTACCCTGATCTTACTAGGCAACTGCTTACCTTTTATGGAGAATCAAAAGATAAGTTTAACAGGAAGATAAGTCCCTTATCTCAGAGCTTTCTCTCACCTACCTGTACCTTGTACCAGATAAGAATACGTCAAAATTTTCGTACTATTCCTACCTGTCATTCATAGATTCAGATTTATTTTATGCTGCCATTCTTACCCTGACTTTACTTGGCAACTCCTTACCTTTTATGGAGATTCAAAAGATAGGTTTAAAATGCAGATAAGTCCCTGATCTCAGAGTTTTCTCTCACCTACCTGTACCTTGTACCAGATAAGAATACGACAAAATATTCCTCATTATCCTACCAGTCTTTCATAGATGCTTATTTATTTTATACTGAAATTCTTACCCTGATCTTACTAGGCAACTCCTTACTTTTATGGAGATTCAAATGATAGGTTTAACATGAAGATATATCCCTTATTTCAAAGCTTTCTCTCACCTACCTGTACCTTGTACCAGATAAGAATACGGCAAAATATTCGATTTATTCCTGCCTGTCTTTCATAGATGCTGATTTATTTAATATTGGAATTCTTACCCTGATTTTACTCGGAAACACCTTACCTTTTATAGAGTTTTAAAAAAAAAGGTTTAATAGGAAGATATGTCCCTGATCTCAGAGATTTCTCTCACCTACCTGTACCTTGTACCAGATAAGAATACGGAAAACTAACCAGGTAACTTCTTACCTTTTATGGATATTCAAAAGATAGGTTTAACATGAAGATATGTCCGTGATCTCACCTACCTGTACCTTGTACCAGATAAGAAAACAGTAAAATATTCGTCATAATCCTACCTGTGTTTCATAGATACTGAATTATTTTATACTGAAATTCTTACCCTGGTCTTACTAGGCATTTCCTTACCTGTTATGGAGATTCATCCGATAGGTTTAACATGAAGATATGTCCCTGATCTCAGAGCTTTCTCTCACCTACCCGTACTTTGTACCAGATAAGAATACGGCAAAATATTTGTCATATTTCTACCTGTCTTTCAAAGATGCTGATTTATTTAATATTGGAATTCTTACCCTGATATTACTCGGCAACACCTTACCTTTAATGTAGTTTTAAAAAAAGGTTTAATAGGAAGATATGTCCCTGATTTCAGATCTTTCTCTCACCTACCTGTACCTTGTACCAGATAAGAATACGGCAAAATATTCGATTTATTCCTACCTGTCATTCAAAGATTCAGATTTATTTTATACTGTAATCCTAACCCTGGTCTTACTAGACAACTTCTTACCTTTTATTGAGATTCAAAAGATAGGTTTAACATGAAGTTATGTCCGTGATCTCAGAACTTTTCTCACCTACCTGAACCTTGTACCAGATAAGAAAACAGTAAAATATTTTGTCATAATCCTACCTGTCTTTCATAGATGCTGAATTATTTTGTACTGAAATTCTTACCCCGGTCTTATTAGGCAACTCCTTACCTGAATTTACCTATTTATTTTTTAATTGTAATAGTTATTAATAAATTAAGTAACTTATATATTCATTAGGAAATTTATTTTTCTGTTTATTTATGAATACTTTCCTTTCCTCATTAATTCATTATTCTAATGAGTAATTAATTCTTCTATTTGTTAATCATTTAATTATGGTTTATTTATTATTTATGATAATTAAGTAAATGTTTGATTTACTAATACATGATTTATTTATTTTTTATCATACTTATTCCTTTTTATAATTATTCTTTTAAAATTAATCAAATAATTTATTTATCATTTTAATTATCTTTTTATTTATTTTGTTATTTACTTATTAACTTTATCTTTTGTTTTATTGAATTATTTATTCATTCATACTTTTTGTTAGACAGGTTCTGTTTATGTATTGCCAGGGTTTATGTTCCCATCATCAGGGTTTGTATACCCATCACCAGGGTCTATATACCTATCACCAGGGTCTGTATACCCATCACCAGGGTCCATATTATCTATCAGCAGGGTTTGTATACCCATCACCGAGGTCCATATTATCTATCACCAGGGTTTGTATACCCATCACCAGGGTCTATATACCTATCACAGGGTCTGTATACCCATCACCAGGGTCCATATTATCTATCACCAGGGTTTGTATACCCATCACCAGGGTTTGTATACCCATCACCAGGGTCTATATTACCTCTCACCAGGGTTGTATTCTCATCACCAGAGTCTGTATACCCATCACCAGGGTCTGTATTACCCATCACCAGGGTCTATAAACCAATGACCAGGGTTTGTATACCAATCATCAGGGTCCATATACCCATTACAAGGGTCTGTTTACCCAACACCAGGGTCTATATCATTTATAACCAGGGTTTGTATACCCATCACCAGAGTCTGTATACCCATCACCAGGGTCTGTATTCCCATTGCCAGGGTCTGTATTACCCATCACCAGGGTCTATATACCCTCACCATGGTCTATATACCCATAACCAGGGTTTGTATACCCATCACTAGGGTCTATATACTCATCACCCGGGTTTATAGTAGCTATCACCAGGGTTTGTATACCCATCCCCAGGGTCTATATACCCATCCCTAGCCAGGGTCTGTATTACCCATCACCAGGGTCTGTTTACCCATCACTAGGGTCCATATACCCATCACCATGGTCTATATTATATGTCATCAGGGTTCGTATACCTATCACCAGGGTCTATATTATCTATCACCAGGGTCTGTATACCCATCACCAGGGTCTATATACCCATCCCCAGCCAGGGTCTGTATTACCCATCACCAGGGTCTGTTTACCCATCACTAGGGTCCATATACCCATCACCATGGTCTATATTTTATGTCATCAGGGTTTGTATACCCATCACCAGGGTCTATATTATCTATCACAAGGGTTTGTATACCCATCACCAGGGTCGGTTTACTCATCACCAGAGTCTATATACCCATCACCAAGGTCTATATACCCATCACAAGAATCTAAATACCCATCACCAGGGTCTATATACCCATCAACAGGGTCTGTATTATCTATAACCAGGGTCTGTATACCCATCACAAGGGTTTGTATACCCATCACCAGGTTCTGTATTACCCATCACCAGGGTCTATATACCCATCACCAGGGTTTGTATACCACTCTACAGGTTCTATATACCCATCACTAGAGTCATTACTGCTATTATTACCAATCATCAAGGTTTGTATATTTATATCTAGGATAGGTACTACCTGTCACGTACCAGGGTCTACAAACTTATTATTAGTCTCTGTATATTGATCACTTTTCTCTATATTAACAATGGTGTATCAGAAAGAGTCTGAATTTACAAAGGTTTGGTTTTTAATATAACCAAGAGTATGTGCATCGCAGAGGGCCTGTCAAGGGTCTCAGTTTTAACAAGGGTCTATGACTCTATGTATCACGCAGGGTCTTTGTCACCAAGGGTCTATGTATCTTAAAATGTATGTATATTACCAATGCCCTGTGTTTCACCAACGGTATATGTATCACCAAGGGACTGTATCACGAAGGTTATGTTTGTCACCAAGTGCTTGTTTGTATCACCTATGGTCTATTTGTCACCAAGGGTCAATGTATTACCAAGAGTCTGTGTGTCACCAAGGGTCAATGTATCACCAAGGGTCTCTGTATTACCAGGGGTCTATGTATCATCAAGGGTCTCTATATTACCAAGGGTCTATGAATCACCGAGGGTTTGTGTATCACCAAGGGTCTGTTTATCGCCAAGGGCCTTTGTATCACCTAAGGTCTATGTATCACCTTGGGTCTGTTTATCACCAAGGGTCTGTTTATCTCCAAGGGCCTTTGTATCACCAAGGTCTATGTATCACCTAAGGTCTATGTATCACCTTAGGTCTGTGTATAGCCTAGGGTCTGTGTATCACAAAGGGTTTATGTATCACCTAAGGTCTTTGTATCACCAAGGATCTGTATACCACCAAGGGTTTTCTTCTATGGTCTATGTATCACTAGGGTCTATGGAACACCTAGGATCTATGTATCACTTAGGGTCTATGTATCGCCAAGGGCCTATGGAACACCTATGATCTATTTATCACCTAGGTTCTGTGTGCTAGTATCACCTAGGTTCTGTGTATCACAAAGGGTCTATGTATCACCTTGGGTCTGTGTATCACTTAGGGTCTGTGTATCACAAAGGGTTTATGTATCACCTAAGGTCTTTGTATCACCAAGGATCTGTATACCACCAAGGGTTTTCTTCTAGGGTCTATGTTTCACTAGGGTCTGTGGAACACCTAGGATCTATGTATCACCTAGGGTCTATGTATCACAAAGGGTCTGTGTATCACCTGGGGTCTGTGTATCACCAAGGGTTTGTGTACTTTTTGTCCATCAGCAATGATCATTAAACTATCAGAAGAGTGTGTATACTTATAATATAAGTCTGAAAAGCCATATTAAGGATTTTCCTCTTGCGGGGTCGAAGTACTTTATTATCTGTAGGGTGTCCAACATTTTTTGCATTATCAAAATGAAATCCAATTACTTTTAAGAATGTCTTTGGGTGTATTCAGTTACAAGGTTAACATCTTGTAGAGAAGGCCTGATCGAATTGCAAAATGAACTATAATGATTTTCTTGAGATTAAAATTTATTGATCTAAAGTTATTATTTTATGTTGTCTTTAAAGCATACCTTTTTTAGGCCCCCGTACACGAAGTATCGGGGGTATATAGTTTTTGTCATATCCGTCCGTCTGTCTGTCTCTCTGTCTGTCTGTTTGTCTCTTTGTCCGCAAAAAACTTTAACCTTGCCCATAACTTTTGATGTAGTGGAGGTATGACATATTTCACATGTGTTTTCTTGTGACAAGACCTTTCTTTAGGTACCACCAAATTTGACCTTTTGACCTTGTCCTTGGAGTTTTACCCACTTTTACATGAAAATTTTAAACTTTTACTTTGGCCATATCTTTTGAACAGTAGATAACAGGACATGTATTCTTCACATCTGTATTCTTTGTTAAAAGTCCTTTCATTGAATACCAACAACCTTGACCCTTTGACTATGTCCGTCCGTCTGTCTGTCTCTCTGTCTGTCTGTTTGTCTCTTTGTCCGCTAAACTTTAACCTTACACATAACTTTTGATGTAGTGGAGGTATGTCTTTCATATTTCACATGTGTATTCCTTGTGACAAGACCTTTCTTTGGGTACCACCAAATTTGACCTTTTGACCTTGGAGTTTTCCCCACGTTTACATGAAAATTTTAAACTTTTACTTTGGCCATATCTTTTGAACAGTGGATACCAGTACATGTATACTTCACACATGTATTCTTTGTTAAAAGACCTTTCATTGGATAACAACAACTTTGACCCTTTTACCTTGACATTGTAGACTTCCGTACTTGTGAAAAACTTTAACCTTGCCCATGAACGGTAAGGGATAGGGCTTTCATACTTCATGTATTTAATTCTTGTGAGAAGTCCCTTCATTGGATACCAAGAACTTTGACCCCTTGGCCTTGACCTTTGAGTGTGAACTACTGAGTACTTTAAAAAAACAAACCTTGACCATATCTTTTAGGGTTAGGTCTAGTGCTTTTATACTTTACATATTCAATCCTTGTGACAAGACTTTTCATTTGATAACAGTAACATTGACCCTTTGACCTTGATCTTGGAGTTTGTCCTACTTTTCAAAATAAATAACCTTGGCTATAACTTCTGAACGGTAAGGGCTAGACCTTCCATACTCTTCATTAGTATTCTATATGGCAAGACCTTTCATTGGATACCAATTACCTTGACCTTTTGACCTTGACCTTGAAGATTTTTGTACTTATTGAAAAAAAACTTTAACATTGGTCTACTTTCAAATTTCACAATTGTTTTCCAGTGAGAATACCCTACTTTTGGTACCAATTAATTAAATTTGCTTTAAAGAAAAGTTTAATCTTTGCTATGTTGCCATACGGGGGCATCAGTGTTTCGCAAACACATCTTGTTTATTTTGTAGTTGAATCTGTTTAAGGAGGAAGCAAAGGACATTGAACTTTATATCGATAGACAAAGATTTTTTAGCTATGTGGAAATATTTTAACATTGTAAATTTCAGTGATTATGTATCTTGATTCATCATCTAATTTCATAAATGGAAAGAAATCATAAAATTCCATCATGTTGCTCATTTGTTCCACAGAAAATCTGAACATATACATCTCTTCATAATTAATGAATAAAGTGTGCAACGATAGAAATCCTCATAAAAGTAGATCGACCAACACAAAGTTCAAATTTCATTTATGTTCGATGTCAAGGTTTATGACAGTAGAACAAAAGTGCCAAAATAGATGCATTATACAAACTCTACAAATTCTGAATAATGACATTTTGTCAAGCAGAAAACCAAAGTGTAGTTTTGCTGCAGGGAAATGATATGCAATGTCTGTAATTTTTGAATGAGATGCAGTTGTCTATGGAAAAGTTCATTTGTCAAATCTTTTCACATGAAGATGTAAAAGACCTGTCTCATCAGGTGCAAAGCTTTGACCAAGATTAAAGTTTTGTTAAGGTCAGATGTCAAGGTCAAAGATCATATGCAAAATAAAGTGGACTCCTAATAGTTTTGTCACGGGCATTACACAGGTGAATTATTCTTTGATCAGGGCACTTGTTATTCTTAGCGGCCTTGTTGCTGAGAGAACAATTGCTGGCTATTGTCAGCTTGTTTGAGACAGGGAAGGGTTGACACCGGCCACAATCGCCTTATTAAAATTACGTATAAAATTTTGATTTATGATAAGTGTATGAAAATTAAACAATATCATAAGATAAACAAGATGTGTTTATGAATAACTGATGCCCCCGTATGGCAACATAGCGAAGGTTAAGCTTTCTCAAATGCAGGTCAAATATGTTGGTACCTAAAGTAAGGCCTTTTCACAAGAAATACAAATGTGAAATATAAAACACAAGCACCACCTGTTCAAGGGTTATGACCATGGTTAACATTCTTAAAGGTAGGACAAACTCCGGGGTCAAGGTCAAAGGGTAAAGGCTGTCGGTTTCTAAAGAAAGACCTTGTCTCAAAGAATACATATTGGAAGTATGAAAGCGCTGGCCCTCACCGTTCAAAAGTTATAACCAAGGTTAAAGTTTATAAAAAGAAGGTCAAACTCCAAGGTCAAAGGTTCTTGATATCAAATGAAAGGTCTTGTCACATGGATTACACATTTGAAATGTGAAAGTCCTAGCCATTACCGTTCAAAAGTTATGACCAAGGTTCAAGTTTTTTCGTAAGTACAAACATCTCCAAGGTCAAGGTCAAAAGGTCAAAATTGATGGTTTCAAATGAAAGGTCTTGCCAATATAAATTGATATTTTAAATATGGAATTCCTAGTATCTACCGTTTAAAAATTAGGGTCAAAGTAAAAATTTGGAATTTTTGTGTAAAAGTGGGTCAAACTCAAAGGTCAAGGTCAAAGGATCAAGGTTCTTGGTATAAAATGAAAGGTCTTGTCACCAGGAATACGTATGTGAAGTATGAAAGCCCTATTCCTAACCCTTCAAATATTATGGTCAAGGTTGTACTTTTAAAGTAGGTCAAACTCCAAGGTCAAGATCAAAGCTTCAAGGTTCTTGGTATCCTATAAAGCGGCTTTTCACAAGGAATACATTCGTAAAGTATGTAAGCCCTAGCACTTTCTGCTCAAAAGTTATAGCTTTAAGGTTAAAGTTTTTTTAAGTACAAAAATCTCCAAGGTCAAGGTAAAAACGTCAAGGTTGTTAGTATCAAATGAAAGGTCTTTCCACAAACAATACATATGTCAAGTATTAATGTCCTGTTAAATACTGTTCAAAAGATATGGCCAAAGTAAAAGTTCAAAATGTTTGTGTAAAAGTGGGTCAAACTCCAAGGTCAAAAGGTCAAATTTGGTGGTACCCCCAAAAAGGTCTTGTCACAAGAAATACACATGTGAAATATGAATGTCATAGCTCTACTAAATCAAAAGTTATGGGCAAGGTTAAAGTTTTTGTGGACAAACAGACAAACAGAAAGACAGACAGAAAGACAGACAGACAGGACAAAAACTAAATACCTCTGAAACTTCGTTTACGGGGGCATAAAAATAAAGTATTCATAAAAGGTTTGTAATAGATAATTCATAAGTTGAATATGAGAGTCCGATCTTCTGAAAAGTATAGGGAGTCGACCTTTCAATGAATTTGTTCAAAAGTTAAATGACGCATTTAGAAAACAGGGGAAAGGGGGCAACCCCCCCCCCCTCTGTTTTCTAAATGCATCATACACATAGATATTTCATATTACTTTTTATAAATGCAGGTTTGGGGGGGGGGGGGGGGTTGTAGTAAATATAACTCATGTATGTACAAGTGAAATCTGAATTATTGAAATTTTATTTCCATCAAATGTTCCGAAATTTCAAGTATCATTCAAAAAAAGTAATCGAGGAGGCGACTAAGGTATAAATAAATATTTTGTTAATAAAATTTATCTCAATTTATCCAAAAGATGAATCAAAATACATCATGAGTCACATTAACTATGTAAAGATATTTACACAATCCACATGAATAAAACTCTGGACAAAGGTCAAAGACCCTCGATAATACACAGACCCTACATGTACATATACCCTTGGTGATAGACATACCCTAAAAAATACACAAAACCTTGGTGATACACATATCCTTGGTAATATAGACCCCTGATGACATACATACCATAAGTGAACTTATCCTTGTTGAAACAGACTCCAGGTGATATATAATCCCTTGGTGACATATACCACTGGTGAAACACAAATTCTAGGTGATACGCAGATCTTTGGTGATACAAAGACCACTGGTGATACACAGACCCTTTGTGATACATATACCCTAGTTGATACACCGACACTTCGTGATAAACAGACCCTAGGTAATACATATACCCTTAGTGATAAAAAGACCCTTGACGATACATAGACTACTGGTGATACATAGACACTTGGTGATACATAGATCCCCGGTAGAACACAGACCCTATTTGATACACATACCTTTGGTGATACACATAATCTCGGTGATACACATAATCTTGGTGATACATAGACCCTTGGAGATACATTTACCATTGTAAAACAGACCCTAGGTGATAAACGGACCCTTGGGGATACACATTAGTGATATACAACCCCTGATAGAAACCCTTGTTAAACACAGACCCCTGGTTATTGACACACTTTATGATGCACATACCCTTGTAATAAATATACCCTTGATGATACATATACCCTTATTGATACATAGACTGTTGGTGATACAAAACAAAACCTTATATAACATACCCTTAGGTGACTGTAATATTATGATACACAAAACCTAAGTAATAAAGACTGCGTGATAAATAAGTCATTGATTGTTAATACAGACCCTTGATGATTGATTGATATATCAAACCAAAACCTTTATAAATGACTGTTGATGATAGACCCTTGTTGATAGAAATAAGTGATGGGTATATACAGACCCTGGTGATGGGTATACAGAGCCTGGTGATGGGTAATACAGACCCTGGTGATGAGTATGCCGACCCTGGTGATGGGTATAAAGACCCTGGTGATTGGTATACAGACTTTGGTGATGGGTATACAAACCCTGGTGATAGATAATATAGACCCTGGTTAAGGGTATACAAAACCTGGTGATAGATAATATGGACCCTGGTGTATATGGATATATAGATCCTGGTGATGGGTATACAACCCTTGTGATGGGAACATAAACCCTGGCAATACATAAACAGAACCTGTCTATAACAAATAGAATTATGAATAAATAAATAAATAATATAATAAAACAAAAGATAAATGAATAAGTAAATAACAAGATAAATAAAATGAATAATAAATAAATTATTTGATTAATATTAAAAGAATAATAATAAAAAGGAATAAATATGATAAATATGATAAATATATCAATAAATTATTTATAAGTAAATCAAACATTTACTTAATTATTAGAAATAATAAATGAGCCATAATTAAATATATAATAAATATCAGAATTAATTACTGATAACGGACAAATGAATTTTCTAATGAATAAATTAGTTACTTAGTTTATTAATAATTATTACAATTGAAAAATAAATAGGTAAATTCAGGAGTTGCCTAGTAAGACCAGGGTAAGAATTTCAGTATAAAAAAAATCAGCATCTATGAAAGACAGGTAGGAATATGACGAAAACTTTGCCGTATTTTTATCTAGTACAAGGTACAGGTAGATGAGAGAAATCTCTAAGATCAGGGACTTATCTTCATGTTAAACCTATCATTTGAATCTCCATAAAAGGTAAGGAGTTGCCTAGTAAGATCAGGGTAAGAATTTCAGTATAAAATATATCAGCATCTATGAAAGACAGGTAGAAATATGACGAATATTTTGCCGTATTCTTATCTGGTACAAGGTACAGGTAGGTGAGAGAAAGCTCTGAGATAAGGGACTTATCTTCCTGTTAAACTTATCTTTTGATTCTCCATAAAAGGTAAGAAGTTGCCTAGTAAGACAAGGGTAAAAATTCAGTATAAAATAAATAAGCATCTATGAAAAACAGGTAGAAATATGACGTATATTTTGTCGTATTCGTATCTGGTACAAGGTACAGGTAGGTGAGAGAAAGCTCTGAGATAAGGGACTTATCTTCCTGTTAAACTTATCTTTTGATTTTCCATAAAAGGTAAGCAGTTGCCTAGTAAGATCAGGGTAATAATTTCAGTATAAAATAAATTAGCATCTATGAAAGACAGGTAGAAATATGACGAATATTTTGCCGTATTCTTATCTTGTACAAGGTTTAGGTAGGTGAGAGAAAGCTCTGAGATAAGGGACTTATCTTCCTGTTAAACTTATCTTTTGATTCTCAATAAAAGGTAAGAAGTTGCCTAGTAAGACCAGGGTAAGAATTTCAGTTTAAAATAAACAGCATCTATGAAAGACAGGTAGAAATATGACAAATATTTTGCCGTATTCTTATCTGGTACAAGGTACAGGTAGGTGAGAGAAAGCTCTGAGATAAGGGCTTTATCTTCCTGATAAACTTATCTTTTGATTCTCAGTAAAAGGTAAGAAGTTGCCTTGTTAGACAAGGGTAAAAATTCAGTATAAAATAAATCAGCATCTATGAAAGACAGGTAGAAATATGACGTATATTTTGTCGTATTCGTATCTGGTACAAGGTACAGGTAGGTGAGAGAAAGCTCTGAGATAAGGGACTTATCTTCCTGTTAAACTTATCTTTTGATTTTCCATAAAAGGTAAGCAGTTGCCTAGTAAGATCAGGGTAAGAATTTCAGTATAAAATAAATTAGCATCTATGAAAGACAGGTAGGAATATGACGAATATTTTGCCGTATTCTTATCTGGTACAAGGTACAGGTAGGTGAGAGAAAGCTCTGAGATAAGGGCTTTATCTTCCTGTTAAACTTATCTTTTGATTCTCCATAAAAGGTAAGAAGTTGCCTAGTAAGACAAGGGTAAAAATTTCAGTATAAAATAAATCAGCATCTATGAAAGACAGGTAGAAATATGACGAATATTTTGCCGTATTCTTATCTGGTACAAGGTACAGGTAGGTGAGAGAAAGCTCTGAGATAAGGGACTTATCTTCCTGTTAAACTTATCTTTTGATTCTCCATAAAAAGTAAGCAGTTGCCTTGTAAGATCAGGGTAAAATTTCAGTATAAAATAAATCAGCATCAATGAAAGACAGGTAGAAATATGACAAATATTTTGCCGTATTCTTATCTGGTACAAGGTACAGGTAGGTGAGAGAAAGCTCTGAGATAAGGGACTTATCTTCCTGTTAAACTTATCTTTTGATTCTCCATAAAAGGTAAGGTTTTGCCAAGTAAGATAAGGGTAAGAATGGCAGTATAAAATAAATTAGCATCTATGAAAGACAGGTAGGAATATGACGAATATTTTGCCGTATTCTAAAAAGTAAGGTTTTGGCAAGTAAGATCAGGGTAAGAATTTCAGTATAAAATAAATCTGAATCTATGAATGACAGGTAGGAATATGACAAATTCCTTTTGCCGAATTCTTATCTGGTACAAGGTACAGGTAGGTGAGAGAAAACTCTGAGATCAGGGACTTATCTGCATTTTAAACCTATCTTTTGAATCTCCATAAAAGGTAAGGAGTTGCTTAGTAAGGTCAGGGTAAGAATGGCAGTATAAAATAAATCTGAATCTATGAATGACAGGTAGGAATAGTACGAATATTTTGTCGTTTTCTTATCTGGTACAAGGTACAGGTAGGTGAGAGAAAGCTCTGAGATCAGGGACTTATCTATGAACAGTATAAAATTCCTTTTGCCGAATATTTTTCTTATCTGGTACAAGGTACAGTTAGGTGAGAGAAAGCTCTGAGATTAGAGACATATTTTCATGTTAAATCTATCTTTTGAATCTCCATAAAAGGTAAAGTTTTGCCAAGTAAAATCAGGGTAAGAATTTCAGTATAAAATAAATCAGCATCTATGAAATACAGGTAGGATATGACGAATATTTGGCCGTATTCCTATCTGGTACAAGGTACAGGTAGGTGAAAGATAGCTCTGAAATCAGGGACATATCTTTAGGTTAAACTCATCTTTTGAATCTCCATAAAAGGTAGGAAGTTGCCGAGTTCGATTTAGAATTAATAGACATTTCCAGCTAAGAGCGTTACGAGCTCGGACTCGTACTCTGTACTTTCGATACATAAGGGGCCGTATAAAAAGTTTTTTTAAACGGTTATAAAGCTACATACTAAGTATGGCGTATCTGAACTAAAAAAAAATATAACTTAGGATTAAACATAGATTAAGATAATATTTGCTATCTAAATCAAAAATAAAATCACCGATTTTGAACCCAAATAACATCCCCATATTTCTATATATGTAGGTTGAATTGACTTTAAACTGTTTTTGAAATGGTATTTTTAGCCGAGTCGGAAATAAATCAGATATTGTTTTAAATCTCGGATTTCTAAGTAACGCGATTGATTTAAATTGTATTATTTATAGAATAGTCCTATCTTTATATAAAGTAACAAAACAAAGAGAAAGGTCATTTTAATTTTAATTAGTCTAAACTTATGAAACATACGCCATATATGACTTTAAATGCTACATTATGCGTTGCTTTATCTAGGAAACCGTGTTTTGTTGTTTGTAAGTAAATCAAATTTTGACACGCCCCCTAAAAATTTTGAAAGAACTGTCAGAGTCAGTGTGCGAGTACGGTCTCGAGATCGCGAAATCTGGAAATGTCTATTAGCTGGTACAAACTACAGGTAGGTAGGAAAACCTTTTTAAGATCATGGTAATAATTTCAATCTAAAACAAATCAGCATCAATGAATGACATTAGGGATTATGAATATTTACATCCAAATTTGATACTTTCTTTTAAAACAATTTGCTGTAAATGAATGCATTATAAGAACACCTAATAAACAAGATGTGTTTGTGTAACATTATGCCCGCGTATGGCAACATAGCAAAGATTAAATTTTTCTCAAATGCAAATTTAATTAATAGGTACCAAAAGTAAGGTATTTTCACTGGAAAATAATTGTGAAACTTGAAAGTAAGCCTATGTTAAAGTTCTTTTTTCAATAAGTACAAAAATATATGGTCAAGGCCAACAGGTATCAAAATGAAAGGTCTTGCCACATAGAATTTTTATATAGAGTATGAAAGCCCTAGCCCTAACCGGTCAGAAGTTATGACCAAGGTTATATTTTTTAAGTAGGTCAAACCCCAAGGTCAAAGGGTCAACGTTCTTGTTATCAAATGAAAGGTCCTGTCACAAGGATTAAATTATGTTAATTATGAAAGCACTAGCCATAATACTTTAAAAGTTATGGTCAAGGTTTGCTTTTTTAAAGTAGGTCAATCTCAAAGGTCAAGGTCAAAGGGTCAATGTTCTTGGTATCCAATGAAGTAACTTTTCACAAGGATTACGTATATGAAATATGAAAATTCTATCCCCTACCGTTCAAAAGTTATAGCTAAGGTTAAAATTTTTTTTACAAGTACGGAAATCTACAAGGTCAATGTCAAAGAGTCAAGGCAGTTGGTATCCAATTAAAGGTCTTTCAAAAAAGATTAAATATGTGAAGTATAAATGTCTTGGTATCTACTGTTCAAAAGATATGGCTGAAGTAAAAGTTTAAAATTTTCATGAAAAATGGGTCAAACTCCAAAAAATTAATATAAATAATCGAGAGCTAATATCAGCCTTTCAGTGCTGAACTAATTGTTTAAAAAGGATGACTCAATGATCTATAAAATAAAAAGTTGGTGTGACATTCCACCTTAAACGTTTTTGAAGAGTTATCTGCATTTGATGAAAAGAAGAAAATTTATTATTTCTCAATGTGTCTGCGGTAAAGGTGTCATTTTTTTGTATATAATTTAAAATAGATATAGTTTATTCAAATATTTACAGATATTTGTTTGAAAATCAAATAAATTTTTACAATCTCTTCAAAAACATGTGCAGCCCAGAGACTTCAATTAATGTTTAATTCAAGGTGCAATTAATTGGATAAAAATCAAAGTTTTGTACAAATCTCAAGTAAAGCATTATTTGATACCATCTTCAAAATTCTATCAAGATTTAAACTATCAGACCATTCATTTATTATGTACGTAATATGGTCGCTATACATTATAACTTAAATGCTTCGGAATTCTCGCGGGGCTGCCCTTCAATACATGGTCATTAGATTAGAAGTGAAATCTAGTAATTTGGACTTTATAATGGATAAGTTTAATATTTTTTTAAAAAATTTTAAAACATATTTTACAACAAGTATTATACAAAAATCACTGCCCTAAGTGAAGAAATATTAATAAAGAAAGTACAATGTCATATGTTTGTACTTTGGATCACATGAAAATAAAAATTCACTCGAATAAACTAGTGTGAAATACCAGGTATACCAGACCCAGAATAGTAGTGACTGCCGAATAGCGAGAGATATAGGTCTTGTAGATTTACGTATCCCTTGCTCTAGCTCTTGCGTTAGCATATCCTCGGGAAAAAAAAAACTTGAGTTTTGTGAGAAATTAAGTCTTATCGCTTAGCTGGATATTAATGTAAAAAAATGATTTCTAATTAGTGGTTGTTGTAAAGGTATGAGTTTCTAATTGAAATAAGAAAATAATTATTTCTATCTCACAACCTGAGTATAATAATCATTCAATTACACTGGCGGATTAGTTTAGAGGTAGTGCACAACCTGAGTATAATAGTCCCCCCCCCCCCCCCCCCGGGCCCCCATGTCTGTTTCTATCTCACAACCTGAGTACAATAGTCATTCAATTACACTGGCGGATTAGTTTAGAGGTAGTGCAACCCCCCTCCCCCGGGCCCCATTTTCTGTCCAATATATACATAAGATTTTATTAATTCAATAATTTTTAATTTCAAATAAATGTAATTTACCAATCAAATAAATATTATTAAAAAATATTTATTTAATTTCTGTATATTTTAACACTGACAAACTGTTACAGCATCCCCCCCCCTTTCAAGATTCCTGGATTCGCCACTGAAATCTGCGTCGCCGTGTGAAATAGTAGTAAGAAAATCTGCTTTAAAGTCGCGGATTAAGGAGATAATCCTTGTGTTGCAGGTTTGAATCCCTCTGAAGGACGTGGAAACCGGTCCTCCAATGAGACCGTATACACCGAGGTCCCTTGTCGCAGTTGGTGCTGGCACGAAAAAGGTCCCTCACTGTGCAGGGGGCCAGGACCCCTTTTTCTTTACAAAAAATACTTAAGTTTTAATAATTCAATAATTTTAGTGTGGTTGTGGGCTCCTTAACCCTGAGAAACTACCGCGCTCCACCCCTCCATGTCGCTGTTGGTGCTGGCACGAAAAAGGTCCCTCACTGCTCAATGACCCAGGGTGTCGAGCAGCTTTTCAACGGCAATTGTTAGTGTTCCCATGAGTGAAAAATTGGAGCAAGGATCTTAAGGCAGCATTTAAACACGTTTGGTTTTTATTTCTTACATGACCACATTTAACGATAGAAGCCTGTCTCCACTAGGTAATAATCCCCCCCCCCCCCCGTGCATTTTCCATTCGCAATACACATAACAACCAAACTGCACTAATCGAAATACAAATAAATATATAGAAAGGAAATACATCCAGTACTATACCTCAGCTCCTTTTATTTTTTATTAAAATCAATCCACGATAAAAATCATTATCTTTAATTTATCGATGTTTTATGATTAATTTATATTGATAAGTTGTTTATATATACTGACATTTCCACTTTTCGGCATACGGATTGATATATAATAACCCCATTGTAAATTACATATGAAATAAATATAAACTACCAATCAAATAAATATTATTAAAGAATGTTATTTCTATATATTTTAACACATGTGGAATATTCCATGTACGAGTGAATAGGTCTCTAGTGATGACGTTTTACGCATCTTATGAACGATAACTCATGTTCGACTTCTTTTACGCCATAGCATCTAGTGATAATCTGCATTTCGCGAACAATTTTCAGGTCCATGTACACAATATTCAAATATTAAATATTAAAATTTTGTTCAGTTATTTTCGCTACATTTAATATTCAAGTGAAATGAATTATTAACCCGACACTGAAACAAATTATGTGTCAAAAATTCTATTCATACGTAAATCCGCCTCTATGAAGTAAAGTATTATGATCCACAAAACATCACAAATGCCATTTTTATTTTTAAAAACAATGTCACTCGAGCCCGACATTAAAGCATAACGATTAAATGATACACTCAGAAAGAAGAAAAGACGATGAATTATCACATAGTATAATGTTTATACTTTAAAAGTTTTCATAAGTAAAAATTGACAATTTTAAATGAGTTGATTATTGTATGATAGGCCTATTCAAAGGGAATCCAGGGGCGGCGCATCGGGCTCCCCCCCCCCCCCGATTTGAAATTTTTGTATGTAAAATTTATATGTCCAGTATCCTAAAATAAAAGAAAAAACGTCTCTTATTTGTAAAAACTTGTCAGCTTCCGGGGGCTTCGCCCGCGCAACCCCAAAGAAGACCCTGTCTTAGACCCACTGTGGGCTTCAGTACAGCCGCCAGAATAACCCAGGGCTCTGCCTACCAGGCACGTAGCATCCGGGGGGACCAGGGGGGGGGGCCCCCCCACTTTTTCCCCCAACATTACCTTTAGTATATAAAATGTCTATTGAAAAGATGGTTGGCCCCCCCACTTTTTAGCATAGTATATACATAGCAAGGAAATATAGGAAAAAATTGGAAGTGAAAGGAAGTTTGCCTTGAAAAAAAGTTGGCCTTTTCAGTTTAACAAGCGTTGCTTATGGAGTTTAGGATTTATTTATAATTCCCGGTTATACTCTTAAAGAATAACAGTTTCATATGATGTGTTTGTAAAACACTATGCCCCGGCTGAAACAAATTTAGAAAAAGCTATTTTTAGCATATACTAGTAGGTCAAAGTCAAGGTCACAAGGTCATTGACCTTGGTGTCATTTGAATGAGCTTAATTAGTGGGGTAAGCACACCAAATATGAAGTCTCTAACTCTCATGGTTGAAAAATCAAGGCGTAGGTTAAAATTGACAACAGACAGATAGACAAACAGATAAACAGACAAACAGACAGGACAAAAACAATATACGCTCCGGATCTCGATCCGGGCGCATATAATAAATATCAAAAAACTTTATAAACGATGTGTTATTTCCAGGCGCGGTGACTCCGCCATTGTGCGCATAATTATTGAGCAAATAATTACCAATGATAGATAATTACAATCATGGACGGGTGCGTATCATTACCGCTACATTTTCAAAATTTTCATTACCGTGCTACATGGTCAATACCGCTACAAAAAAAAGCTTACGTTATGGCTACATAAATCAAAGTACTGAAAGCACTCATGGGAGTTGAACATGGTGTAAATAAAATCTTTGATCGGGAGGTTAAGTGAGTGAACAGTATTATTATTTCAAATACAGACAACTGTTTCACATTTTTTGAGTTGGAACAATCTTGATTGAGAAAGACATTCAGAGACATTGAATAGCAAAAAAATGCATGGGCCATAATGCTTGCCTGCCTACATTAGTCCTTTTTATACCCCCTGCTTGAAAAGCGGGAGAGTTTTTAATAATCGTGATTTCCGTCCATCTGTTTGTTACGCTTTAGGTATACCAATCTCTTATCCGCAACTCCTCTTAGACCACTGAACAAAATTTTCATAGTATCTTTATTACATATTGCCGTTGTGCTTCTTCTATTACTTTTCCATCCTACACATATTTTGGGTTTCCCATTGCAAAAACATGGACACTGCCATTATATTCATATTAGAGGCGGTTGATCATTTATATACTGCTCACAGTCTTCAAATCTGTAAGATATTTTTCCTTGGCACCTTTACCCATGTGTTATGAAAATTTCAGTTTCGCAGGAATAATATCAATGTTGATAAAATGTGGATTTTAACACAGCATCCTTTTAAGGGCTAACAGGTTTGTTTTATAAAACTTCTCTGTGAATAAAAATGTACATGTATTTCAATTACACGAACATTACACATGGAGTACGTCAGAACTTAATCTCTTTTAATATTGGGAAGAAAAGAGCAATGCCAAGTTAAAAACAAATTTAATATTTATTGACAAAACATAAAAACAGTGGTATGTGAGAGTTTGTGTGCGTACAAATTATCTGTTATATAAATGAGGATTTCCTTTTATTAAAAAAATATACTTCATTTTGTTGTTTTTAATCGCGATTTTACGAAAACATCGGTGTCCGTTTTTGGTTTTAATATTTATAACAGAGTACTAGTTTTACCGCTTTTGGCAGGTGATACTGCTGATTTAGTAATAAATACGCATGTTTCCTAAAGTTTTTATGCATTAATGAATTCAATTAAACCAAGAAAATGTTCAAGAAAATTTTGAATAAGACTAAATTTAACGTTTGCCGTCAGTATGTAGAGTTGTCGTTCGTATCTCTTTCAGTGTATGACGCTACACTAATCAAAGTACTCAGAAGTACTGAAAGCCGGGCTCATTTACAGGGTAATGAACAAAGACCGCAATGACAGTTTAAAAACAAGCTGATTCAGACATTGAAAAGATGATTATATATATCTATATATGTCATATATAGCATTAAAAAGCTTTAAAATTAATTAAAATGTAGCTATAATTTAACAGCGTAAAATATGTGTCACATGTATCATTTCGGGGTTTTACATACCAACAGAAGTAAATGAACACTGGTTCAGCAAGATTATTTAAGGTCAAACAATTATGCACAGATGGGTCCTCAGCGGGGAGTTTTGCATCAAAGCGTACATCAAGTCATTAATGGTGTCCCCCGCATTTGTATTAGTACACCCTTTATTTATAGAATATGACGCAGACAGGGATACCTGATGAAAACCTTCCGCATATTTTAACCAAATAATTAATCATCGAAAATGATATAAATTATTTATTGTAATTATTTTTTTCAATTTCAGATGACTATGAAAGTTATTCAGTGTTTGTATTACCTCAAAGGTGATTGCGCAGACGTACTATATTCTAACTCGTAAATTTAATTTGGCGGTGAAGAAGCAGCATTTTCTGTTGCTCACCGTCGCAATAGCCGGGCATTTCTCTACGAGAAATGAGCCCGGCTAAAAATGAGTTCCATTACAAAAACTTTCAAAGTTCTTTATAATTTAGTTTTACATATGTACTTTGAACGAAATCTAATATTCAAAATAAGATTACTTTATCATTACATTTACTTACATTATGAAAATTTGATTAATTCAGGAGAAAATGACATGAACTATTTGTCGCGGATGTTTATGCATGTTTTCTGTTGAATATCATCGGAGTAAAGGTAGCTAAACACAGTTTCGTATAAAATCCAGGGGGTTTTTCCCAGAGAGAAGCATGCTGGGTAGGGATTTTCCTGCTATTTATAGGAGTCTAGATGAAAACTGCATCATTTTTGTTTTCATTCACATAAAGTAGAATCTTATCTTAATATTTAAAGAAAAAAATGTGCATTCATTTTTAGAAAAAAAAAATTATGAGACTTTTTAATAAGGGGAGATAACTCCCAAAACATCCGGTTTTCACATGTGCAGAATAGCATGAGTCAATTAGCAGGTAATGTAGCTCTTTCATGAGGTGGAAAATGTACCCTGAAAGCACACTAAAAGAAAACCTTAGGACTTGTTCTGTGAAATGCATACAACTTATTTTGTCTGATTTTTTCTGTTTTTGTTGAGCATGGGGGTTAAAAATGCATAGGTGCACTGAAAATGGATGCATAAACAACCCAATATCCCCCATATTTCAGGTGTCAAATACCCCCTAGTAGTAATTGATGAATGTATTATAGTTGGATATTTACAAAATTCACAATTTCTTTCCATTGATATGCAGAAGTCTATGTAACAAGCCTCCATTTTATTTTTTTATAGGGGTCAGTTTTGCTTGTCCCTCACCAAGTAACGTCCTGATAACGTCATACATAAAACTGTGTTTTGCACCCTTAAGGAGTAGCATTTGATAACATTTCCCACATTTATTTGCATGTAAGTTCATAGAAAATTGCTTTATTTGTTTTAATTTATGTAGTTAACCATACAATATAATCTCAAGTTGACACTGTGTAAGGCATAATGCCTATTAGATACATGTTCCATAGAATTTATACATATGACAAGGATTCAGGGGCTAAAGTTGTTATTTCACATTATGACGCAACTGCATTGTGACATCAAAGTGTGACGTCATGTCAAAAATGGAAGCTTCGCAAGGTCATGACCTTCAATTTAATTGATCGCAAATGAGAATATGTATCTTCTGTATAGATATACATGTGACATAGAACTATTGAGTATCTAGTTAGGGTGACACCATCCAGATTTTTGAGGCAATCTTCTGATTTAAGACAGTGACTATTTCCAATTAGACCCCCCCCCCCCCCCCCTTGTTTATACAGAAACTAGCAATATCTGTAAAAATTGTTGGCAGCTTTTCAAAAAATTTATAATGTAACATTTTATTGATATTCAAATACTGTATATTTTATACTTTGTGTTTTCTAAATTGAAGAAAAATAAAATTATTGTGTGAGCTGATTCGGTTAGGTTTGAATTTCTCTTCGAAGTCCTGTTTTATGCGTCGACCGATGTCGTAGACATGTAATACTAAATTTACAATTACTTGCCCATTTCTGGACCAAATTCAACAATTTATGCACCAAAATGTTTGGAATTCTGTCCTCTTTGCACCTAAATACAAAAAAGTGAATTGCAAAAAAAAATTATTTCCTTTAAGGTAGCTAAACACAGTTTCGTATAAAATCCAAGGGGTTTTTCCCAGAGAGAAGCATGCTGGGTAGGGATTTTCCTGCTATTTATAGGAGTCTAGATGAAAACTGCATCATTTTTTGTTTTTATTCACATAAAGTAGAATCTTACCTTAATATTTAAAGAAAAAAATGTGCATTCATTTTTAGAAAAAAAAAATTATGAGACTTTTTAATAGGGGGAGATAACTCCCAAAACATCCGGTTTTCACATGTGCAGAATTGCATGAGTCAATTAGCAGGTAATGTAGCTCTTTCATGAGGTGGAAAATGTACCCTGAAAGCACACTAAAAGAAAACCTTAGGACTTGTTCTGTGAAATGCATACAACTTATTATGTCTGATTTTTTCTGTTTTTGTTGAGCAGGGGGGTTAAAAATGCATAGATGCACTGAAAATGGATGCATAAACAACCCAATATCCCCCATATTTCAGGTGTCAAATACCCCCTAGTAGTAATTGATGAATGTATTATAGTTGGATATTTACAAAATTCACAATTTTATCTTTCCATTGATATGCAGAAGTCTATGTAACAAGCCTCCATTTTATTTTTTTATAGGGGTCAGTTTTGCTTGTCCCTCACCAAGTAACGTCCTGATAACGTCATACATAAAACTGTGTTTTGCACCCTTAAGGAGTAGCATTTGATAACATTTCCCACATTTATTTGCATGTAAGTTCATAGAAAATTGCTTTATTTGTTTTAATTTATGTAGTTAACCATACAATATAATCTCAAGTTGACACTGTGTAAGGCATAATGCCTATTAGATACATGTTCCATAGAATTTATACATATGACAAGGATTCAGGGGCTAAAGTTGTTATTTTACATTATGACGCAACTGCATTGTGACATCAAAGTGTGACGTCATGTCAAAAATGGAAGCTTCGCAAGTTCATGACCTTCAATTTAATTGATCGCAAATGAGAATATGTATCTTCTGTATAGATATACATGTGACATAGAACTATTGAGTATCTAGTTAGGGTGACACCATCCAGATTTTTGAGGCAATCTTCTGATTTAAGACAGTGACTATTTCCAATTAGACCCCCCCCCCCCCCCTTGTTTATACAGAAACTAGCAATATCTGTAAAAATTGTTGGCAGCTTTTCAAAAAATTTATAATGTAACATTTTATTGATATTCAAATACTGTATATTTTATACTTTGTGTTTTCTAAATTGAAGAAAAATAAAATTATTGTGTGAGCTGATTCGGTTAGGTTTGAATTTCTCTTCGAAGTCCTGTTTTATGCGTCGACCGATGTCGTAGACATGTAATACTAAATTTACAATTACTTGCCCATTTCTGGACCAAATTCAACAATTTATGCACCAAAATGTTTGGAATTCTGTCCTCTTTGCACCTAAATACAAAAAAGTGAATTGCAAAAAAAAATTATTTCCTTTAAGGTAGCTAAACACAGTTTCGTATAAAATCCAAGGGGTTTTTCCCAGAGAGAAGCATGCTGGGTAGGGATTTTCCTGCTATTTATAGGAGTCTAGATGAAAACTGCATCATTTTTTGTTTTTATTCACATAAAGTAGAATCTTACCTTAATATTTAAAGAAAAAAATGTGCATTCATTTTTAGAAAAAAAAAAATTATGAGACTTTTTAATAGGGGGAGATAACTCCCAAAACATCCGGTTTTCACATGTGCAGAATTGCATGAGTCAATTAGCAGGTAATGTAGCTCTTTCATGAGGTGGAAAATGTACCCTGAAAGCACACTAAAAGAAAACCTTAGGACTTGTTCTGTGAAATGCATACAACTTATTATGTCTGATTTTTTCTGTTTTTGTTGAGCAGGGGGGTTAAAAATGCATAGATGCACTGAAAATGGATGCATAAACAACCCAATATCCCCCATATTTCAGGTGTCAAATACCCCCTAGTAGTAATTGATGAATGTATTATAGTTGGATATTTACAAAATTCACAATTTTATCTTTCCATTGATATGCAGAAGTCTATGTAACAAGCCTCCATTTTATTTTTTTATAGGGGTCAGTTTTGCTTGTCCCTCACCAAGTAACGTCCTGATAACGTCATACATAAAACTGTGTTTTGCACCCTAAATAGAGGATTTAACGGCCTGCCTAATTGAAGACCTACAGGTAATTGAAGACCTACAGAAGACCTACGGAAGACCTACAAAAATTGGGGATATATACAGCAAAACTGATATGATATTCTGATTAAGCATGTCCTAAATATGTAAAATACACAAAAAAGTTTTATAAAAAGAAGTTTTAATGTGTATTTTTTAAGCTCGGTAAGGGGAACTATTTCTTCTCTTAGACGACCTACGGAAAGAACGATAACTCTGGCTGACTTGTCTTGTAAACAACAACACGCTCATTTATATTGTGAAGTTTATAGGAAGAATTATATATGTATATGACAAAATAAAAAAAATGCAAATGATTTTGTTGAGTTTTTCAATTATGAATTATGATAAAGAAATCAGCTGAATGATGAATTTTGATGAAGTTAAAAATATAAATAATTGTCATGATTATTTCATTTATCAAATTAATATTCTACTTGAAATCTATAGTTAATATTTAATAAATATTGTAATTCTTTTAATATGTTTTATGGGATAAATATTAAATATTCAAGTTCAAATTATTGATATGTATGCTGTGGATTTGTCTCAATTAACCAATATTACTCTGTACTAAGGGCTTCGATCTTCACTAATTTGTTGTATACACAGACACCCTGAGGATATATCCGTGTTTTGATTGCAATTATCAACACACCCCACTTGCTCTGATGAATGTTAATTTGCAGTCAACAGAGCAAAGATATAAAAAAAAATATTTATTTTATATCTTAAAAACGCTAGCAAGAATAAACAAATAAAATTATTGTGCATTTATTCACAATATAACTTACTAAAATGAATTACGTTTTGAATTTTTTTTTTAATATTCAAAATGGTCATCTTTTTTCAATATAACACATTTATATGACATTCACGAGGAATATTTAATAACTTAATTAAATGTATATTTCCAGATAACATGCTGTATGCCAAGAAATAGGCACTATAATATGAAACATAAGGTTTTATTTCTTTTACATTTTGAGCCAAAATATACATGTACATTATATGAAGATACCAGGTGTACCATTCAATAATTAAATTAAAAGAAAATACACACTTTTTAAAATTGAATAAAATAATAAACACGCATGTTATCACACATAAGAAATGCATGCATATTTTTAAAAAAAATTATGATGCTTTGACTCGGGGGAAATAAGATTTTGAAAGTGATTATGTCTGTGTTCTTCTTGAAAAATTACTTCAAATTCTTAAACTGCAATTTTAAAATTTCATTCTCTACATAAATGCAAATCTTATAAAAATTTCCAGATGTTATAAATGACATTACTAGGTATTATTAATAACAAGAACACAAATCATTTATGAATTTTTCTTAATGATCAACAATTCAAACCTGAACTAAATATTATACTGATCTATTTATAAACACATATAGAATACTAAATATAACGTATATACAAGTGTATGTATTTATAATGATTTTATGATTGACATAATATATTATGGTATTATAAATTATGTACAGTGTTTCCATTTTACTGATTTTAATAACTAATTTTTTTTTTAACAAAATAGAATTGTTTCTGACTGAATAATGCATTTTATTATTATTTTTTTTTTTATCTTTGATGTATGTATATATAAAGTATCTCCAATGATTTTTTTCCGTCCTTTAACATTATTTTTTATTTACATTTTTCTGATAATTACATTTTCTTGATATGTTTTGGTGAACAGCTGATTTGTTATTTACGCGAGTTATCGTTCTTGCTGTAGGTCTTCTGAGAGAAGAAATAGTTCCCCTTACCGAGCTTCAAAAATACACTTTAAAACTTCTTTTTATAAAACTTTTTTGTGTATTTTATATATTTAGAGCATGCTTAATCAGAATATTATATCAGTTTTGCTGTATATATCCCCCATTTTTGTAGGTCTTCCGTAGGTCTTCTGTAGGTCTTCAATTACCTGTAGGTCTTCAATTAGGCATTCCCTGATTTAAAAGTAAGAAGCAAGAATCAAGACTACTAAATATATCAACAAGTTTGGCACCGCGGCGCAATGTTATAAAGGAAGACAGAGAAAAGGAGAAGGGATTGCCTTTTGCCATTCGTGTGATAGATAATGATCACTCATACAGCAGAAATGAAGACATAATTCCCGTTGAAGATGCCACTCAACGATTTATAGGCAACGACAGCTGGGGAGACGGGCGGAGAATCGTTGAGTTGGGTGTGCTAGCAGAGGGTCTTTCAGGATGTCGGAAGTGTGGCCTTCCACTCCAGCTATCGCATGCACTTGGCATTACAACATGCGGTTTATCTGCACTCATAAAAGTAAGTTAGGCCTAGGGTTGTCAGATGTATAAAGTATCTGTTATTTGTACATAGTCTATATAGATGGTAATTTTTAAATATCACAGGTACTTGGGTCTTGGATTATAACTATGTATGTATCTTATTGATATGTAAAAAAAAAAAAAAAAGTATTTTACATATCAATAAGGTACATATATATTTATAATTCAAGACCCAAGTACCTGTGTTAAACATATATTATGCCTTATATGATATCTATAAATTAAATAAAATGAACAGCAGTGGTGTCTTACACATCAAACTAATGTCAGAGTATTATTAGTTACCCCACCTCTGTTGATTTTTCCGTGAAATTCTGGCTTACGATTGGTTGAAGTCTGTCACGTGAAGGCGGTGGATTACTTATACCCGGTCAGTTGTAAATCCATACCCGGTCAGTAAATCCATACCCGGTCGATGTATAACGTCACAAACACAAACGTGACGTCATACAGTATAAGCACGTTGAAGCATTTAGCAGAGAAAACCATTTATAAACTATAGATAAAACGTAAATGTTTCAATCGTTACACCGCCTTGACAGGGTACGATGATACTGGTTAGTAACTTTAACCAGTCTAAGCAGGTATGAAATTTACTAACCAGGTAAAATACCCTGTCACTAAAAGACTATGTAACTAATATTATATAGTCTTTTAGTGACAGGGTATGGGATGATACCTGGTTAGTAAATTTCATACCTGGCGAGGCGGAGCCGAGTCAGGTATGAAATTTACTAACCAGTTATCATCCCATACCCTGTCACTAAAAGACTGTGTAACGAATTTACCCCACCGATGTAACATTTACGTTTTATCTGTGGTTTATAAAGGGTTTTCCCTGCTAAATGCTTCATCGCGCTTATACTGTGCCTTTTATGACGTCACGTTTGTGTTTGTGACGTAATACATCGACCGGGTATAGATTACAACTGACCAGGTATGGATTTACAACTGACCGGGTATAAGTAATCCACCGCTTTCACGTGACAGACTTCAACCAATCGTAAGCCAGGATTTCACGGAAAAAT
>NW_026925712.1:0-10435 GCF_032062105.1 Saccostrea cuccullata
AGGTCACTGTGATGTACTTATGGTTTTTTATAGCTTTATTATTAAAAATATTTTCAGTCCTAATTGGCTAAGAATCATCAGACTTTGTCAGTTGATACAACTTGGATCTTAGAATACTTAAGGTTAGAGGCTCCAAGTAGAAGTGATAGATTGTACAATTTATCAGAAGAGCGATTCAAGGCCCTTGGGCCTCTTGTTGTCTTCATCATGTTTATATTAAGGTCAAGATCTAGTAAATGTCTTTAGACTAACTTTTTGATTATTGCTAAATCATTATTAGTGCTAAATCCATTATGATGTCATAATCACGTTAAATTTTTTTTCTTCCGTACTTTACCGCTCTAATAGAATTTTGTAGAAAATAAAGTAATTTCATGGAAATCAATTTGAAATTACATGAAAAGTAGTACCGATACCATATTAAATTTAACATCATTTTAATGAAGAGGCCATGAACATACAATTTATTCTTTTCTGACAGAATGTAGGCAATCTGGATTCATTTTCTTTGTCCGACATGGAAAAAAATCCCATATTCATGACTGGTTAAATTCTTAATTTACCATTGAAAATGACAGTTTCAAATATGGTTTTTCATCTTGTTTTCCTACAAATTATGCCCCGAAACACCTTATTTGACCAAGCCAAAGTTAGAAAGCATCATTATAGGAATATATTTCTCAAATTTGATAAATCTGTAGGCACCTTTCATTTACTAGATCTTGACCTTAAGTAAATAAGGAGACCTAAATGCTTTTTTTTTTGTTAATTAGCCATTAATGGTAACTGGTCTCCCTGGTCTCCATGGGGTACTTGCTCAGTTACCTGTGGGGAGGGTACCAAATCACGGACAAGAACCTGTACTAACCCACCACCAAGTAACGGAGGAACCAGCTGTCCGGGACAATCACAAGAGACCACCAAATGTACAGAAAAACCATGCTCAGGTATAGTGGTATAAATTCTACAGTCTTACAAAAATATGTTCTAAAATTTTCTGTCGTCCCAACATGAGCAGTTAAAACAAACAAACTATCATGCATTGATTGGATAATACTAATAGCAACCATTTGAAATAGATGAGAGAAAAAGTTTCTATACCTTTGATGGATACTATTTATAACAACTATTTTAAAAAGATATAATAATAAAAAAAATATTCTTTACATTTATATAATTCTGCAGTTAAGGTCAAGCTAAAGAGCATTCTTGTTTTTAAATTTTCTGATGGAGGTTAGAATTTGACAAGTGTTTAAAGGATTGATCTAATATTTCCATGAAGGGCCCAGAGACAGAAAATATTTATAAAAAATAATAAAGGACATTAAAATTTCTGTTTCAATCATGATAGGTGAAGGCAAATATAAACAATTCCAATAATGTACTAGTATGTAACTCCCGTAATCATTTTTGTCGTGAAATCATAGATGATGATTGCAAAATATATTCCCTTTTTCAGATGAAAAAAAAAATTCTAGATATTCTAGATATCTTTTGTTTGACTTTATAAAGGTGTTGGTGTCTGTGTTAAAAGTTGTATGAACCTCCCAAACGGACATTACCAATCCTGTGAATCGTGTAGAAAGTATGTTACCTGCAGTAATGAGAATATGTATGACAGGGATTGTCCCGGTGTCCTTGTCTGGGATGATGTAGCCAAACAGTGTCTGTACACATCAACCACGTGTAACATTCAGACCCCACTGTCATCAGGTAACATTTCACCTCATTCATTATTGTAAAACAATTTTGCCTCATTATGAAACATACAAACAATCATACGATGGCAATATTTTAGAGACTTTTAGAATGAAGAGAGCTGTGGATCAAAACATGAAGCATTCCTCAATAGTGGGACAATTCCAGGGATATAACTGGACCATTTTGATTTCAAGTGCAGTTGGAGGCGTAGCTATCGTGGCGCTTGTTGCAGTGGCTATTAAATTGGTATTCATGCTCTTATATATCACAGGAAAATATATCCATTGGGATCTAGATGCATATTTAATATAGCTAATGTATTAAAGAGAAAGACTTGATTCGAACACTAACTAATAGTTCTGCAGTCTTAAAGGGTATTTCTTGACATTTTTAAAATATATACCAACAACTATGAAAAAATATTTATGAACATTTAAAACTAAATAATAAAACGTAAATGTGCCATATTTTCAAAAAATATTTTTTATATTGCATAGGACCAATCCTTTCAGGATTTTTTACATAATATTTGTAGATTATGAAGAAGAACTAATCAAAGCCCCAAAAGTGAGGATGATTCTTGCAAAAAAGGAAAATTAATTTTCCCACAATTCAAAGAGATTCGTTTGGAACAGTTGTATTTAAATCTCATTCTTGTCTGGCATGCATTTGATAAGAACCATGTAATGTAACAAATATTATTTTCTTTCTTCATATCCCTAACAAAGCAAAATATGACTTTGACTTTTTGAATAGAAAGTGTAAAAACATCCCATTTTTGTGCATTTTTTTTCCATAAAGCATTCTAAAAATATACAATCTATTTGATGGTTTAATTGAAAGCTGAATTTTATTTAGTCTATGGAGGAAAATTTCTATAAGTATAATTTACATGTCCATATGGTAAATTGGTAATACTAATTAGGACATCTTAAATTTTTAACGGATTTATCATATTACATGTAAACAGTTGAATTAATGTTAATTTTGGTTATTTCGTACATAAAATGAAAATCTACCGGTATTGCACAATTCAAAAGATTTTAATTTTTCCCCCTTATTCAGCATATTATTTCTTTTTTATGATAAAAATATCTTGCTTATTTTGTACAAGACAATAAATATTAATATTTACATTTGCTGTGTTTTTCTGCATAACCAACTATATACAAAATAAGAAGTCGATTCGTTTACAAATGGTTTTTCTTTTTCAATTCCATACAAAAAATGGTGTGTATTTTTAGTGTGTCTGAATTAAATCATACGAATTTTAATACTAGTGTTTTAAAATTGAATCCTGTCCGGTAATTAAAAGAGTGATGTAAATTATATTAAAGATTTTCTTTAAATCTGTTAAATAAATGCATATTCCATTTTCCTTCTAAAAGGAGATAAGAAACAAGTATTCAAGAACAAAACTTCTGAAACAATACAAATCAGGAGCAGAGCAAACACGGACTTTTAAGACGTCTGACGTTGGATTAAGTGCCATGGAAGATTGAGCATCCCCTGTCGATCGGTCACACCAGTCGTGTGCTTATTGTCATAATCAGGAAACGACGTCATAAAAGACATTTGTCCTGCGGAAAGTCTCTGAATCATTTTTCCCCCCAAATTCTGAAGAGCACTTGTGTTATTTTTTTTTATATTTGTTCGTTTAAATAGAAAGGTTGTTTTAAAACAAATATATATATTGAAGCATGTTGACAGTATTCAAAGTTTACAAATTTGTCTTAGGTAATAATTACAAAATACACAGTCTCATCGGGAAAATGTTTCTTTTTATTGTCAGAGGATTATCTTTATCCTTATCGAAAATATCATTGAAACATATGGAGATAACGAACAGTATTCAAGATCAAAGGTCCATAAAACAATACAAAATAAGAGCAGAACAAACACGGATATCCGGGACATCAGTGTTGGGATCAGGTGCCATTGAGGAGTGAGCATCCCCTGCTGACCGGTCACACCCGCCGCGTGCTCCTTGTCAAGACTAAGATCACATTTTCCATATCTGTCCTTAACATAGCTGAGTAGTCATTCAGATGAGACTCATGAATATCTTTCGTGTTATGACAAGGACCATACGGCGGGTGTGGCCGGTCGGCAAGGGATGCTTACACTTACATGGCACTTGATCACACCTCTGATGGTTTGAAGGTCCGTATTTTGTCCGCTCCTATTTTGCATGACGTCTATTTTATGGACATCTGAGCTTGAATAATTTTTGTAATCCTCAATAAATATAAGGAGATATATGTACTCCTTGTCATGATTCGGAAATAACGGGGAAAATTCGTCGTCAATTCAGTGTGTAAATAATGTATTACATGTAACAATTAGTATGAAAAATGTCAGTCAGCATTGACTCAATCATAAATTGTATTTGCTGACATGGTCATTGAATCCAACATGAACTAATATGATGCATTGAAAGGAGACTGTTGATATTCTTGTTTCTCTTACTCGTTTGTCAATAATTTACCTCGTTGTAGAAAATGTACATACTTGGAACATGATTTTGCGTATCGAATCAACCAGAGAAACATGTTCAATAAAGAAAACTAAATATGCGTACTACTTGTAATGTGTTCGAGTATAAGGGTTACTTAATAGATAATTCCTTGCAGGTTGTTTGAGAATAATACCATCATTTGAAGTAATTCAATGTAATGTCTTTTATTTCATTATCTCTTATGTACTATATGAACTATTAATTTTTGTTACTTAAAAGGAGTTTGTGTGCGCTTATTATAAGAGACTCTTTTAATTTTCTCACACATTAATATTAAGTGGAAGTCAATAGGATTCAATTTAAGTTATTATATTTTATCATGATGTTTAATATCTAATACAGACCATTATTCTCACATATCTTATTAGAACCTAAAGGATAGTTTATATATAGCTATCGATGTCCTTTTTGTTTTTTTTGTTTTTTTTTTTTTTACATTTGAATCCACCCCCTTCTTTTTTTTTTAGATGAGCCTGGGAGTCGTGTTCATGGAGCGGTGATTCTGGGGATTTTCCGGGACAATTAGTATTCCAGGTGACACGTTGTACCACGTTGAACCAGCGTACAGATTCTACGGTCTCAACCAAGCACAGAAATTACTCTACCACTCTGTAATTTATAAGGAAGAACACCTTGTCTTAAACCCATACCAGTAATTCTCATGATTTTGCTCCTATCGCTAAAATAAAGAAAATAATATAAAAGTTCTAAAATGTAACTGTTTGACAGACTTTTTTAAAAGAGAATATGGTTATATATTTTGCCAAAGATGAGTACATTTTTCACCATCTTATCACATATTATATTTTTCCATTTTGATAAAGATACACAGAAGGTATAAAGGCCGGAACAGGAAATTGCGCTGTTGACAAATATCATGAATGGATGCTCCACCAAACCGAGACTGAGGTTGATTTACGTAGAAAACGGGTGAGTATTCGATAGAAATCAATGAAATAATAGTGCTCTATTCAATAGATTTCGATGCTAAGTAATAAACTGATATCGAGTTTTATAATCAAATACTTCACAGTTTAGTGTGATAAACTTCCTTAATATAAATTATTTAAAGTGACATTTATGGCTAAGAATCACCTGTATTTGACGTTGCCATGAAATTATACTGTATGCAATTTTATGAATTATCTACATGCCATGTTCCTCCTACAAATTACGTGAAAATTAGAAAATGTACATGTATTTTTTTAGCCTCTTGGCACCTACTTAGTAAATGTTAGTTTATTTAATTCCTGGCGTAAATGATTTACTTTATACAGCTTGTATTATTTTTATACCAAAATAAGAACAAAAAATATCAACCAATTAAGAATCTACTATTTTGATTTTTTAGTACATATATACTAGGGGTGATCAAGAAGTTCGCGAACTAATTGAATAACTTACATAAAACAATTAAAATGTGAGATTTTAGTGGACTTAATTGATTCAAATTGTCCGCTCCGACTTAAATTGACATCTGCCAACATTCTGCCAACATTCTGTACATGTACAAATCACGTGATCTATGCAGTCATGTGACATGCTTCTTTGCATTCTATTTACATAAGCTAAAAATATTCCAAGCATGATGTCTAAGGAAAGTTATTTAAAACGTTTTGAATAACATGTTTAGATTAACTACAGCCATAGGGAAAACCACAACAAGTATTCTTCAGAGATCAACGATCCCACGACTCAGGAAGACGGGCGGCCGCAGAGGAAACTTGTGATAACTCACTACCTAACACCTGTAACCTGTACCTGAGATCAGACCCAGTATTATACAACAAATTCAACGCCGATCTTGGCAACAATGTAATTCTCATCACCTCTCATCTTATTGATAAAAAAATATTTCTTTTATGATTATTGACTGAAATTATGTTTTTACATTGCTAAAAACAGCAATAAATCTAACAGTCTGAAACGTTTTTGGGTGAAAGATGGCCAATGTTTCAAAAAAATGTTAAACGTCATATCATACAGATCATTTCACAGCTATTTAAGGAGTTGATATAAACATTTATTTTCAGAATGAAATCGCAGCCAAAAACGAAATTCTATCCTTATTCAGCAGCCATGTTAACGCATTGAATGAAATTTTCCGCCGAACAAGACTGAAATCCACGTCTAAAACCCCTTGTTTCGTTCAATTTCAAATCCAGCGGACAACGGTAAATAAGATTTGTACTTATCATTTAATTGCAAAAAAGGATTTGTCTTATTTCTAAACTCTCCGTTTACAACATTGAAAGTCTGCCATTATATGTTTTAAACGTTTAATATTTAATGTTAAAATACTGGTCGTCTTTTAAACCTCTGTGCTTGGTCTTTTTTTTTTTTGGTAACATCGTTGTTATTTGATAGACTGATCATCATAAATGTAAAATATCCAAATCTGTTTAGATTTAAAACAGATAAAAAGATGTCTTTTTCAAATCTTTTTACAATGGATTAGAAAACCATTCCACTTGAAGGCGTATCTATGGTGTAATATTAGAACGAACTATTCTAGTATGACCCAGTTTACCTCCTTTTATCTGTATAGTATTTCATGTTGGGTGGTTGTATTTCATTCATAAAAATGTCTTCAGTTGAAGACCTCGCCTAAAAAGAATTTTAAACAAGGCATCATTTTCACTCTGTTGATATTTTTCATTTTTTTTTCAAATATTCCCAACAAAATGCTTTAAGAAACACATGGAGAAAACGAACAGCATTCAAGATCAAAGTCCATTAAACAATACAAAATAGGAGCAGAGCAAACACGGACCTTTAAAATATCGGAGGTGGAATCAGGTGCCATGGAAGAGTGAGCATTCCCTGCTTACCGGTCACACCCACCATGTGCTCCTAATTGTCAGGATCGGGAAATAACGGAAAAATCCGCCGTCAATTCAGTGTATAAATAATGGACTAACAGTTAGTGTGAAAAATGTCAGTCAACATTTGACTTAATGATAAATTGTATTTGCTGACATGGTCATTGTATCGACCTTGCAACTTAAGAAATTATGACTTTAAACAAGACTGCAGATATTCTTGTTTCATCACCTTGTTCGTCAGTGATATTACTCGTTTTAGATATTGTTCATAGGCAGAGCATGCTCTTGCGTATCGAATCATTTGAGTTGAAAAATTAAGGTCATCGCGTTTATCATAGGATTACCACTGACTGCTTTTTCAAGTAAAATATCCAAAAATGAAACAGATGTTTATCTCAAACCCAATAGTTGTTAATTGACAAACGTCGCCGATATATCTAAATGTCGAGTTGAAGGCCGCAGCAAGTGTTTTCTTCTTTTCACGAACAAGATTTTGCACAAATTCTACTTTATATGAATATAAAAATAGGTCAGCTAAAAAAAGGAACAACTAACGAGTTCAATTGGTAGCCATGGGAATTCCAATAGATTGTTTGAAGATCTGGTCACCAAAAACAACATAGATACTTTCAATCAAAAACTCAAGCATCTCTCTGATATCGACTTCAGAGTACCTGTGTGTACGATCAGAATGTTTATTCTTAATAAAATAATTTAGTAAATGACCAATTACAAGGTAAGTAAATTTAAGAGTTCAATTTTTATTGAAAAAGCAGCTGTCAATGATATCGTAAATTCTGGACGTTATAATTTATCGCGGGGAATGGTAGTGCATAAACTTGAAAAGTCGTAATTTTTTAAGCTGTTGATTTTGGTAGAATCTTGTGATTTCAATTTGTCTAAAAGTTCCTTGGACTTTTGGGGGGTATTCACATCTGATTTATGCAATTTCTTTACCATATATAGATTGGGAGTTGATTCTTAAATGAAATTTTACATTAATGTTTTGCTGAGCTTTTTGAGTTTTTTTTTAACAAATGTTTTTACCACCTTTGAAATAAGATAATTATATTTTTCAGGTCATGACAGACAACACGGAGAACTGTAACAATGCCCTCCAGAAGACGGCGTTCTGTCAGGGGAATCTAGACGTCAGTAACTTCCTCAATCTTCACTCTCTATCTAATCATGACGACTTCTGTCTGGCCTATACCTTTACCTACCGAGATTTTCTACAAGGGACGCTGGGACTAGCATGGGTCGGGTCATCCACAGGTATAATAAATGATTATCTCAAAACCTATTTGATATAAATACGTTCACAAGCAAAGCAGAAAACTGTCCATGAAATATATAAAGGTTACGAAAAGTTGTATTAAAGATCAAATGTCCATTAACTAATACAAAATTTGCAAGTAGTAAGTATCCCCTGACCGGTCACATCCGCCGATTGACAGAAAATAATTTATTGAATGTTTTTTTTTAATTCTTCAATTTTATTTTGAATTCATTCATTGTACATTTAATAGAATTTAGATCAATAATTCAAAGATTTAAAATTATCAATCATGGTAGAGAAAACTTATTATGACAAAATGAACTTTGACGTCAAGGCAAAACGAACTTACACATGATTTTGTGTAGCGCAGTAGAGAGTTCTTATCAATCTTATAGGACCTGATAAAAGAATTATAAAGGTATTTTTTCCTGAGTCGAAATAATTTTACGTACTTATATCGACCACAAACAATATTTATATTTACTTGTAGCATCGTCAGGTGGCGTATGTGAAAGACACAAATCTTACAGGGAAGGTGCTATTGATGTCAAAAAAAGTCTTAATACGGGAGTGGTTACTCTACTCAACTACGGCAAACGTGTCCCACCACGTATCTCAGAGCTCACATTCGCTCATGAAGTCGGACATAACATGGGATCTCCAGTAAATTATTTTCTTTCAGCACAAGAGTCTGCGTACCGATATATTCTTTCTTCTTTGGTTATTTCTATTATTAAAGCACCTTTACTTTAATTTGGATCTTTTTGAACATTGTAAACACCTAAATGGTATTGTTAAAGAAGATTACAACAATTTATAGCTTAATTTTTGAAGAAAATTTTATTGATTATATACCTCTAACGAGCCCTTTATACACTGCGGGCTAAATTTATCTTGTGGTATTTTATCCAGAAAGAGTTATTTTTCTTTAATAAAGAAAAACATATATTAAATGAAATGCACAGATTATTACTAATTTGGGATCAAATCAAGCATTCATAATATTTTAATAGTCCAAGATTAAATGATTATACTCCTCGTTTTCGGGCATTTTATCCACAAAAGTAAACAGTTGTTCACAAGTATTTTTTTGTCTTTGTTTTTTTTCCTTGGGGTTAACGCAAGGTGCTCTATCTTAAAAATGCAAAAGCTAGACACAATATTAACACCTTTACACACATTAGTTTGTAAATATCCCTCAAAATAATATAATTTACTTTTGTGCATACAAGGTTCTTTACAGTGAATGTTTTTAGTTTGTTCTAAAATTTGACAAATTTCAGTAGAAGAATTCTTTAATTTTTAAAACGTTAATGAATTCTAATATAAACGTTTATATAAAATATGTAAAAATAAATCAGTTAGTTCTTAAAAGCTGTGATATAAATAATTATAGTATTCTTTTTAGCACGATGACGGTAAAACGTGTGCTCAGACCACGCCTGACCAAGGAAACTATATCATGTTCGCAAGCGCCACAAAGGGAAACCTCCCAAACAACGACGACTTCTCTCTCTGTTCTAAAAATATCTTTACTGATGTCATCGCTGCTGTTGTTAATAAGAGGAATGGAAAGTACAACTGCTTTACACGTAAGTTAAAAATTCAAATACATTTATAAATTGTTTTGATTGAAGCATGTTATTGTTCTAAAAATACTGTAGATGCTTATACCTTTAAAACAATAGATCAAGAACATTGTTCAGAACTAGATGTTAAATAATTCCAAAAAGACCATATTGAAGGAAAAACATAAAGCCATTAAAAAAATTATATTCAAAAATTTAAATATGCTACTTTAGCAACACGTTACAGACAAAGATCTTGTAACTATTTACATATTCTTCCTCACTTTTAATTCGAATTCAAAAATAATTGATAGGCAGGGGATGCTCACTCTCCATGGTACCTGATCCAACCTCTGATGATTCGGAGGTCCGTGTTTTAAAATAAAAACATTTAATTTGTGTTAGTGTTTACATGTTTCTAATCATTTTCTGAAGTTAAATTACATCTCTAAATTGCAATATCATGACAACTTGAGTTTTAAAATTGACGTTATCTCGCCTACTACTACGTTGTAATGTTTCACAAAACAATTATTTATCAAGT